>NW_027472911.1:0-171087 GCF_030347505.1 Rhynchophorus ferrugineus
CAATTCTGGCTCAAGTTAGAAGCAGATCCAATATTGCAAGATGTCGATAGTCCATATCTCGGAAACTATAAGAGATAATGCAATTTGGCAATCGGCAACGTAATTGGCATGCCGAATGTTACTTGGAATGTGAATTGGAGCGATATCGCTATTTCATAAGACCATTTTACAATTCTGGCTCAAGTTAGAAGCAGAGCCAATATTGCAAGATGTCGATAGTCCATATCTCGGAAGTTATAAGAGATAATGCAATTTGGCAATCGGCAACGTAATTAGCATGCCGAATATTACTTAGAATGTGAATTGGAGCGAAATCGCTAATTCATAAGACCATTTTACATTTCTGGCCCAAGTTAGAAGCAGAGCCAATATTGCAAGATGTCGATAGTCCATATCTCGGAAACTATAAGAGATAATCCAATTTGGCAATCGGCAACGTAATTAGCATGCCGAATATTACTTGGAATGTGAATTGGAGCGAAATCGCTAATTCGTAAGACCATTTTACAATTCTGGCTCTAGTTAGAAGCAGAGCCAATATTGCAAGGTGTCGATAGTCCATATCTCGGAAACTATAAGAGATAATGCAATTTGGCAATCGGCAACGTAATTAGCATGCCGAATATTACTTGGAATGTGAATTGGAGCGAAATCGCTAATTCATAAGACCATTTTACAATTCTGGCTCAAGTTAGAAGCAGAGCCAATATTGCAAGAGGTCGATAGTCCATAGCTCGGAAACTATAAGGGATAATGCAATTTGGCAATCGGCAACGTAATTAGCATGTTTAATATTACTTGGAATGTGAATTGGAGCGAAATCGCTAATTCATAAGACCATTTTACAATTCTGGCTCAAGTTAGAAGCAGAGCCAATATTGCAAGATGTCGATAGTCCATATCTCGGAAACTATAAGAGATAATGCAATTTGGCAATCGGCAACGTAATTAGCATGCCGAATATTACTTGGAATGTGAATTGGAGCGATATCGCTAATTTATAAGACCATTTTACAATTCTGGCTCAAGTTAGAAGCAGAGCCAATATTGCAAGATGTCGATAGTCCATATCTCGGAAGTTATAAGAGATAATGCAATTTGGCAATCGGCAACGTGATTAGAATGCCGAATATTACTTCGAATGTGAATTGGAGCGAAATCGCTAATTCATAAGACCATTTTACATTTCTGGCCCTAGTTAGAAGCAGAGCCAATATTGCAAGGTGTCGATAGTCCATATCTCGGAAACTATAAGAGATAATGCAATTTGGCAATCGGCAACGTAATTAGCATGCCGAATATTACTTGGAATGTGAATTGGAGCGAAATCGCTTATTCATAAGACCATTTTACATTTCTGGCCCAAGTTAGAAGCAGAGCCAATATTGCAAGATGTCGATAGTCCATAGCTCGGAAACTATAAGAGATAATGCAATTTGGCAATCGGCAACGTAATTAGCATGCCGAATATTACTTGGAATGTGAATTGGAGCGAAATCGCTAATTCATAAGACCATTTTACAATTCTGGCTCAAGTTAGAAGCAGAGCCAATATTGCAAGATGTCGATAGTATATAGCTCGGAAACTATAAGAGATAATGCAATTTGGCAATCGGCAACGTAATTAGCATGCCGAATATTACTTGGAATGTGAATTGGAGCGAAATCGCTAATTCGTAAGACCATTTTACAATTCTGGCTCAAGTTAGAAGCAGAGCCAATATTGCAAGGTGTCGATAGTCCATATCTCGGAAACTATAAGAGATAATGCAATTTGGCAATCGGCAACGTAATTAGCATGCCGAATATTACTTGGTATGTGAATTGGAGCGAAATCGCTAATTCGTAAGACCATTTTACAATTCTGGCTCAAGTTAGAAGCAGAGCCAATATTGCAAGGTGTCGATAGTCCATATCTCGGAAACTATAAGAGATAATGCAATTTGGCAATCGGCAACGTAATTAGCATGCCGAATATTACTTGGAATGTGAATTGGAGCGAAATCGCTAATTCATAAGACCATTTTACATTTCTGGCCCAAGTTAGAAGCAGAGCCAATATTGCAAGATGTCGATAGTCCATATCTCGGAAATTATAAGAGATAATGCAATTTGGCAATCGGCAACGTAATTAGCATGCCGAATATTACTTGGAATGTGAATTGGAGCGAAATCGCTAATTCATAAGACCATTTTACAATTCTGGCTCAAGTTAGAAGCAGAGCCAATATTGCAAGATGTCGATAGTCCATAGCTCGGAAACTGTAAGAGATAATGCAATTTGGCAATCGGCAACGTAATTAGCATGCCGAATATTACTTGGAATGTGAATTGGAGCGAAATCGCTAATTCATAAGACCATTTTACAATTCTGGCTCAAGTTAGAAGCAGAGCCAATATTGCAAGATGTCGATAGTCCATAGCTCGGAAACTATAAGAGATAATGCGATTTGGCAATCGGCAACGTAATTAGCATGCCGAATATTACTTGGAATGTGAATTGGAGCGAAATCGCTAATTCATAAGACCATTTTACAATTCTGGCTCAAGCTAGAAGCAGAGCCAATATTGCAAGGTGTCGATAGTCCATATCTCGGAAACTATAAGAGATAATGCAATTTGGCAATCGGCAACGTAATTAGCATGCCGAATATTACTTGGAATGTGAATTGGAGCGAAATCGCTAATTCATAAGACCATTTTACATTTCTGGCCCAAGTTAGAAGCAGAGCCAATATTGCAAGATGTCGATAGTCCATATCTCGGAAACTATAAGAGATAATGCAATTTGGCAATCGGCAACGTAATTAGCATGCCGAATATTACTTGGAATGTGAATTGGAGCGAAAACGCAAATTCATAAGACCATTTTACAATTCTGGCCCAAGTTAGAAGCAGAGCCAATATTGCAAGATGTCGATAGTCCATATCTCGGAAACTATAAGAGATAATGCAATTTGGCAATCGGCAACGTAATTAGCATGCCGAATATTACTTGGAATGTGAATTGGGGCGAAATCGCTAATTCATAAGACCATTTTACATTTCTGGCCCAAGTTAGAAGCAGAGCCAATATTGCAAGATGTCGATAGTCCATAGCTCGGAAACTATAAGAGATAATGCAATTTGGCAATCGGCAACGTAATTAGCATGCCGAATATTACTTGGAATGTGAATTGGAGCGAAATCGCTAATTCATAAGACCATTTTACAATTCTGGCTCAAGTTAGAAGCAGAGCCAATATTGCAAGATGTCGATAGTCCATAGCTCGGAAACTATAAGAGATAATGCAATTTGGCAATCGGCAACGTAATTAGCATGCCGAATATTACTTGGAATGTGAATCGGAGCGCAATCGCTAATTCATAAGACCATTTTACATTTCTGGCCCAAGTTAGAAGCAGAGCCTATATTGCAAGATGTCGATAGTTCATATCTCGGAAACTATAAGAGATAATGCAATTTGGCAATCGGCAACGTAATTAGCATGCCGAATATTACTTAGAATGTGAATTGGAGCGAAATCGCTAATTCATAAGACCATTTTACATTTCTGGCCCAAGTTAGAAGCAGAGCCAATATTGCAAGATGTCGATAGTCCATATCTCGGAAACTATAAGAGATAATGCAATTTGGCAATCGGCAACGTAATTAGCATGCCGAATATTACTTGGAATGTGAATTGGAGCGAAATCGCTAATTCGTAAGACCATTTTACAATTCTGGCTCAAGTTAGAAGCAGAGCCAATATTGCAAGGTGTCGATAGTCCATATCTCGGAAACTATAAGAGATAATGCAATTTGGCAATCGGCAACGTAATTAGCATGCCGAATATTACTTGGAATGTGAATTGGAGCGAAATCGCTAATTCATAAGACCATTTTACAATTCTGGCTCAAGTTAGAAGCAGAGCCAATATTGCAAGATGTCGATAGTCCATAGCTCGGAAACTATAAGAGATAATGCAATTTGGCAATCGGCAACGTAATTAGCATGCCTAATATTACTTGGAATGTGAATTGGAGCGAAATCGCTAATTCATAAGACCATTTTACAATTCTGGCTCAAGTTAGAAGCAGAGCCAATATTGCAAGATGTCGATAGTCCATATCTCGGAAACTATAAGAGATAATGCAATTTGGCAATCGGCAACGTAATTAGCATGCCGAATGTTACTTGGAATGTGAATTGGAGCGATATCGCTAATTCATAAGACCATTTTACAATTCTGGCTCAAGTTAGATGCAGAGCCAATATTGCAAGATGTCGATAGTCCATTTCTCGGAAGTTATAAGAGATAATGCAATTTGGCAATCGGCAACGTAATTAGAATGCCGAATATTACTTCGAATGTGAATTGGAGCGAAATCGCTAATTCATAAGACCATTTTACATTTCTGGCCCTAGTTAGAAGCAGAGCCAACATTGCAAGATGTCGATAGTCCATATCTCGGAAACTATAAGAGATAATGCAATTTGGCAATCGGCAACGTAATTAGCATGCCGAATATTACTTGGAATGTGAATTGGAGCGAAATCGCTTATTCGTAAGACCATTTTACATTTCTGGTTCAAGTTAGAAGCAGAGCCAATATTGCAAGATGTCGATATTCCATAGCTCGGAAACTATAAGAGATAATGCAATTTGGCAATCGGCAACGTAATTAGCATGCCGAATATTACTTGGAATGTGAATCGGAGCGCAATCGCTAATTCATAAGACCATTTTACATTTCTGGCCCAAGTTAGAAGCAGAGCCTATATTGCAAGATGTCGATAGTTCATATCTCGGAAACTATAAGAGATAATGCAATTTGGCAATCGGCAACGTAATTAGCATGCCGAATATTACTTAGAATGTGAATTGGAGCGAAATCGCTAATTCATAAGACCATTTTACATTTCTGGCCCAAGTTAGAAGCAGAGCCAATATTGCAAGATGTCGATAGTCCATATCTCGGAAACTATAAGAGATAATGCAATTTGGGAATCGGCAACGTAATTAGCATGCCGAATATTACTTGGAATGTGAATTGGAGCGAAATCGCTAATTCGTAAGACCATTTTACAATTCTGGCTCAAGTTAGAAGCAGAGCCAATATTGCAAGGTGTCGATAGTCCATATCTCGGAAACTATAAGAGATAATGCAATTTGGCAATCGGCAACGTAATTAGCATGCCGAATATTACTTGGAATGTGAATTGGAGCGAAATCGCTAATTCATAAGACCATTTTACAATTCTGGCTCAAGTTAGAAGCAGAGCCAATATTGCAAGATGTCGATAGTCCATAGCTCGGAAACTATAAGAGATAATGCAATTTGGCAATCGGCAACGTAATTAGCATGCCTAATATTACTTGGAATGTGAATTGGAGCGAAATCGCTAATTCATAAGACCATTTTACAATTCTGGCTCAAGTTAGAAGCAGAGCCAATATTGCAAGATGTCGATAGTCCATATCTCGGAAACTATAAGAGATAATGCAATTTGGCAATCGGCAACGTAATTAGCATGCCGAATGTTACTTGGAATGTGAATTGGAGCGATATCGCTAATTCATAATACCATTTTACAATTCTGGCTCAAGTTAGAAGCAGAGCCAATATTGCAAGATGTCGATAGTCCATATCTCGGAAGTTATAAGAGATAATGCAATTTGGCAATCGGCAACGTAATTAGAATGCCGAATATTACTTCGAATGTGAATTGGAGCGAAATCGCTAATTCATAAGACCATTTTACATTTCTGGCCCTAGTTAGAAGCAGAGCCAACATTGCAAGATGTCGATAGTCCATATCTCGGAAACTATAAGAGATAATGCAATTTGGCAATCGGCAACGTAATTAGCATGCCGAATATTACTTGGAATGTGAATTGGAGCGAAATCGCTAATTCATAAGACCATTTTACATTTCTGGCCCAAGTTAGAAGCAGAGCCAACATTGCAAGATGTCGATAGTCCATAGCTCGGAAACTATAAGAGATAATGCAATTTGGCAATCGGCAACGTAATTAGCATGCCGAATATTACTTGGAATGTGAATTGGAGCGAAATCGCTAATTCGTAAGACCATTTTACATTTCTGGCCCAAGTTAGAAGCAGAGCCAATATTGCAAGATGTCGATAGTCCATATCTCGGAAACTATAAGAGATAATGCAATTTGGCAATCGGCAACGTAGTTAGCATGCCGAATATTACTTGGAATGTGAAATGGAGCGAAATCGTTAATTCATAAGACCATTTTACAATTCTGGCCCAAGTTAGAAGCAGAGCCAATATTGCAAGATGTCGATAGTCCATATCTCGGAAACTATAAGAGATAATGCAATTTGGCAATCGGCAACGTAATTAGCATGCCGAATATTACTTGGAATGTGAATTGGAGCGAAATCGCTAATTCGTAAGACCATTTTACAATTCTGGCTCAAGTTAGAAGCAGAGCCAATATTGCAAGGTGTCGATAGTCCATATCTCGGAAACTATAAGAGATCATGCAATTTGGCAATCGGCAACGTAATTAGCATGCCGAATATTACTTGGAATGTGAATTGGAGCGAAATCGCTAATTCATAAGACCATTTTACATTTCTGGCCCAAGTTAGAAGCAGAGCCAATATTGCAAGATGTCGATAGTCCATATCTCGGAAACTATAAGAGATAATGCAATTTGGCAATCGGCAACGTAGTTAGCATGCCGAATATTACTTGGAATGTGAATTGGAGCGAAATCGCTAATTCATAAGACCATTTTACAATTCTGGCTCAAGTTAGAAGCAGAGCCAATATTGCAAGATGTCGATAGTATATAGCTCGGAAACTATAAGAGATAATGCAATTTGGCAATCGGCAACGTAATTAGCATGCCGAATATTACTTGGAATGTGAATTGGAGCGAAATCGCTAATTCGTAAGACCATTTTACAATTCTGGCTCAAGTTAGAAGCAGAGCCAATATTGCAAGGTGTCGATAGTCCATATCTCGGAAACTATAAGAGATAATGCAATTTGGCAATCGGCAACGTAATTAGCATGCCGAATATTACTTGGAATGTGAATTGGAGCGAAATCGCTAATTCATAAGACCATTTTACATTTCTGGCCCAAGTTAGAAGCAGAGCCAATATTGAAAGATGTCGATAGTCCATATCTCGGAAACTATAAGAGATATTGCAATTTGGCAATCGGCAACGTAGTTAGCATGCCGAATATTACTTGGAATGTGAATTGGAGCGAAATCGCTAATTCATAAGACCATTTTACATTTCTGGCCCAAGTTAGAAGCAGAGCCAATATTGCAAGATGTCGATAGTCCATATCTCGGAAACTATAAGAGATAATGCAATTTGGGAATCGGCAACGTAATTAGCATGCCGAATATTACTTGGAATGTGAATTGGAGCGAAATCGCTAATTCGTAAGACCATTTTACAATTCTGGCTCAAGTTAGAAGCAGAGCCAATATTGCAAGATGTCGATAGTCCATAGCTCGGAAACTATAAGAGATAATGCGATTTGGCAATCGGCAACGTAATTAGCATGCCGAATATTACTTGGAATGTAAATTGGAGCGAAATCGCTAATTCATAAGACCATTTTACAATTCTGGCTCAAGCTAGAAGCAGAGCCAATATTGCAAGGTGTCGATAGTCCATATCTCGGAAACTATAAGAGATAATGCAATTTGGCAATCGGCAACGTAATTAGCATGCCGAATATTACTTGGAATGTGAATTGGAGCGAAATCGCTAATTCATAAGACCATTTTACATTTCTGGCCCAAGTTAGAAGCAGAGCCAATATTGCAAGATGTCGATAGTCCATATCTCGGAAACTATAAGAGATAATGCAATTTGGCAATCGGCAACGTAATTAGCATGCCGAATATTACTTGGAATGTGAATTGGAGCGAAAACGCAAATTCATAAGACCATTTTACAATTCTGGCCCAAGTTAGAAGCAGAGCCAATATTGCAAGATGTCGATAGTCCATATCTCGGAAACTATAAGAGATAATGCAATTTGGCAATCGGCAACGTAATTAGCATGCCGAATATTACTTGGAATGTGAATTGGGGCGAAATCGCTAATTCATAAGACCATTTTACATTTCTGGCCCAAGTTAGAAGCAGAGCCAATATTGCAAGATGTCGATAGTCCATAGCTCGGAAACTATAAGAGATAATGCAATTTGGCAATCGGCAACGTAATTAGCATGCCGAATATTACTTGGAATGTGAATTGGAGCGAAATCGCTAATTCATAAGACCATTTTACAATTCTGGCTCAAGTTAGAAGCAGAGCCAATATTGCAAGATGTCGATAGTCCATAGCTCGGAAACTATAAGAGATAATGCAATTTGGCAATCGGCAACGTAATTAGCATGCCGAATATTACTTGGAATGTGAATCGGAGCGCAATCGCTAATTCATAAGACCATTTTACATTTCTGGCCCAAGTTAGAAGCAGAGCCTATATTGCAAGATGTCGATAGTTCATATCTCGGAAACTATAAGAGATAATGCAATTTGGCAATCGGCAACGTAATTAGCATGCCGAATATTACTTAGAATGTGAATTGGAGCGAAATCGCTAATTCATAAGACCATTTTACATTTCTGGCCCAAGTTAGAAGCAGAGCCAATATTGCAAGATGTCGATAGTCCATATCTCGGAAACTATAAGAGATAATGCAATTTGGCAATCGGCAACGTAATTAGCATGCCGAATATTACTTGGAATGTGAATTGGAGCGAAATCGCTAATTCGTAAGACCATTTTACAATTCTGGCTCAAGTTAGAAGCAGAGCCAATATTGCAAGGTGTCGATAGTCCATATCTCGGAAACTATAAGAGATAATGCAATTTGGCAATCGGCAACGTAATTAGCATGCCGAATATTACTTGGAATGTGAATTGGAGCGAAATCGCTAATTCATAAGACCATTTTACAATTCTGGCTCAAGTTAGAAGCAGAGCCAATATTGCAAGATGTCGATAGTCCATAGCTCGGAAACTATAAGAGATAATGCAATTTGGCAATCGGCAACGTAATTAGCATGCCTAATATTACTTGGAATGTGAATTGGAGCGAAATCGCTAATTCATAAGACCATTTTACAATTCTGGCTCAAGTTAGAAGCAGAGCCAATATTGCAAGATGTCGATAGTCCATATCTCGGAAACTATAAGAGATAATGCAATTTGGCAATCGGCAACGTAATTAGCATGCCGAATGTTACTTGGAATGTGAATTGGAGCGATATCGCTAATTCATAAGACCATTTTACAATTCTGGCTCAAGTTAGATGCAGAGCCAATATTGCAAGATGTCGATAGTCCATTTCTCGGAAGTTATAAGAGATAATGCAATTTGGCAATCGGCAACGTAATTAGAATGCCGAATATTACTTCGAATGTGAATTGGAGCGAAATCGCTAATTCATAAGACCATTTTACATTTCTGGCCCTAGTTAGAAGCAGAGCCAACATTGCAAGATGTCGATAGTCCATATCTCGGAAACTATAAGAGATAATGCAATTTGGCAATCGGCAACGTAATTAGCATGCCGAATATTACTTGGAATGTGAATTGGAGCGAAATCGCTTATTCGTAAGACCATTTTACATTTCTGGTTCAAGTTAGAAGCAGAGCCAATATTGCAAGATGTCGATATTCCATAGCTCGGAAACTATAAGAGATAATGCAATTTGGCAATCGGCAACGTAATTAGCATGCCGAATATTACTTGGAATGTGAATCGGAGCGCAATCGCTAATTCATAAGACCATTTTACATTTCTGGCCCAAGTTAGAAGCAGAGCCTATATTGCAAGATGTCGATAGTTCATATCTCGGAAACTATAAGAGATAATGCAATTTGGCAATCGGCAACGTAATTAGCATGCCGAATATTACTTAGAATGTGAATTGGAGCGAAATCGCTAATTCATAAGACCATTTTACATTTCTGGCCCAAGTTAGAAGCAGAGCCAATATTGCAAGATGTCGATAGTCCATATCTCGGAAACTATAAGAGATAATGCAATTTGGGAATCGGCAACGTAATTAGCATGCCGAATATTACTTGGAATGTGAATTGGAGCGAAATCGCTAATTCGTAAGACCATTTTACAATTCTGGCTCAAGTTAGAAGCAGAGCCAATATTGCAAGGTGTCGATAGTCCATATCTCGGAAACTATAAGAGATAATGCAATTTGGCAATCGGCAACGTAATTAGCATGCCGAATATTACTTGGAATGTGAATTGGAGCGAAATCGCTAATTCATAAGACCATTTTACAATTCTGGCTCAAGTTAGAAGCAGAGCCAATATTGCAAGATGTCGATAGTCCATAGCTCGGAAACTATAAGAGATAATGCAATTTGGCAATCGGCAACGTAATTAGCATGCCTAATATTACTTGGAATGTGAATTGGAGCGAAATCGCTAATTCATAAGACCATTTTACAATTCTGGCTCAAGTTAGAAGCAGAGCCAATATTGCAAGATGTCGATAGTCCATATCTCGGAAACTATAAGAGATAATGCAATTTGGCAATCGGCAACGTAATTAGCATGCCGAATGTTACTTGGAATGTGAATTGGAGCGATATCGCTAATTCATAATACCATTTTACAATTCTGGCTCAAGTTAGAAGCAGAGCCAATATTGCAAGATGTCGATAGTCCATATCTCGGAAGTTATAAGAGATAATGCAATTTGGCAATCGGCAACGTAATTAGAATGCCGAATATTACTTCGAATGTGAATTGGAGCGAAATCGCTAATTCATAAGACCATTTTACATTTCTGGCCCTAGTTAGAAGCAGAGCCAACATTGCAAGATGTCGATAGTCCATATCTCGGAAACTATAAGAGATAATGCAATTTGGCAATCGGCAACGTAATTAGCATGCCGAATATTACTTGGAATGTGAATTGGAGCGAAATCGCTAATTCATAAGACCATTTTACATTTCTGGCCCAAGTTAGAAGCAGAGCCAACATTGCAAGATGTCGATAGTCCATAGCTCGGAAACTATAAGAGATAATGCAATTTGGCAATCGGCAACGTAATTAGCATGCCGAATATTACTTGGAATGTGAATTGGAGCGAAATCGCTAATTCGTAAGACCATTTTACATTTCTGGCCCAAGTTAGAAGCAGAGCCAATATTGCAAGATGTCGATAGTCCATATCTCGGAAACTATAAGAGATAATGCAATTTGGCAATCGGCAACGTAGTTAGCATGCCGAATATTACTTGGAATGTGAAATGGAGCGAAATCGTTAATTCATAAGACCATTTTACAATTCTGGCCCAAGTTAGAAGCAGAGCCAATATTGCAAGATGTCGATAGTCCATATCTCGGAAACTATAAGAGATAATGCAATTTGGCAATCGGCAACGTAATTAGCATGCCGAATATTACTTGGAATGTGAATTGGAGCGAAATCGCTAATTCGTAAGACCATTTTACAATTCTGGCTCAAGTTAGAAGCAGAGCCAATATTGCAAGGTGTCGATAGTCCATATCTCGGAAACTATAAGAGATCATGCAATTTGGCAATCGGCAACGTAATTAGCATGCCGAATATTACTTGGAATGTGAATTGGAGCGAAATCGCTAATTCATAAGACCATTTTACATTTCTGGCCCAAGTTAGAAGCAGAGCCAATATTGCAAGATGTCGATAGTCCATATCTCGGAAACTATAAGAGATAATGCAATATGGCAATCGGCAACGTAGTTAGCATGCCGAATATTACTTGGAATGTGAATTGGAGCGAAATCGCTAATTCATAAGACCATTTTACAATTCTGGCTCAAGTTAGAAGCAGAGCCAATATTGCAAGATGTCGATAGTATATAGCTCGGAAACTATAAGAGATAATGCAATTTGGCAATCGGCAACGTAATTAGCATGCCGAATATTACTTGGAATGTGAATTGGAGCGAAATCGCTAATTCGTAAGACCATTTTACAATTCTGGCTCAAGTTAGAAGCAGAGCCAATATTGCAAGGTGTCGATAGTCCATATCTCGGAAACTATAAGAGATAATGCAATTTGGCAATCGGCAACGTAATTAGCATGCCGAATATTACTTGGAATGTGAATTGGAGCGAAATCGCTAATTCATAAGACCATTTTACATTTCTGGCCCAAGTTAGAAGCAGAGCCAATATTGAAAGATGTCGATAGTCCATATCTCGGAAACTATAAGAGATATTGCAATTTGGCAATCGGCAACGTAGTTAGCATGCCGAATATTACTTGGAATGTGAATTGGAGCGAAATCGCTAATTCATAAGACCATTTTACAATTCTGGCTCAAGTTAGAAGCAGAGCCAATAATGCAAGATGTCGATAGTCCATATCTCGGAAACTATAAGAGATAATGCAATTTGGCAATCGGCAACGTAATTAGCATGCCGAAAATTACTTGGAATGTGAATTGGGGCGAAATCGCTAATTCATAAGACCATTTTACAATTCTGGCTCAAGTTAGAAGCAGAGCCAATATTGCAAGATGTCGATAGTCCATATCTCGGAAACTATAAGAGATAATGCAATTTGGCAATCGGCAACGTAATTAGCATGCCGAATATTACTTGGAATGTGAATTGGAGCGATATCGCTAATTCATAAGACCATTTTACAATTCTGGCTCAAGTTAGAAGCAGAGCCAATATTGCAAGATGTCGATAGTCCATATCTCGGAAGTTATAAGAGATAATACCATTTGGCAATCGGCAACGTAATTAGAATGCCGAATATTACTTCGAATGTGAATTGGAGCGAAATCGCTAATTCATAAGACCATTTTACATTTCTGGCCCTAGTTAGAAGCAGAGGCAACATTGCAAGATGTCGATAGTCCATATCTCGGAAACTATAAGAGATAATGCAATTTGGCAATCGGCAACGTAATTAGCATGCCGAATATTACTTGGAATATGAATTGGAGCGAAATCGCAAATTCATAAGACCATTTTACAATTCTGGCCCAAGTTAGAAGCAGAGCCAATATTGCAAGATGTCGATAGTCCATATCTCGGAAACTATAAGAGATAATGCAATTTGGCAATCGGCAACGTAATTAGCATGCCGAATATTACTTGGAATGTGAATTGGGGCGAAATCGCTAATTCATAAGACCATTTTACATTTCTGGCCCAAGTTAGAAGCAGAGCCAATATTGCAAGATGTCGATAGTCCATATCTCGGAAACTATAAGAGAAAATGCAATTTGGCAATCGGCAACGTAATTAGCATGCCGAATATTACTTGGAATGTGAATTGGGGCGAAATCGCTAATTCGTAAGACCATTTTACAATTCTGGCTCAAGTTAGAAGCAGAGCCAATATTGCAAGGTGTCGATAGTCCATATCTCGGAAACTATAAGAGATAATGCAATTTGGCAATCGGCAACGTAATTAGCATGCCGAATATTACTTGGAATGTGAATTGGAGCGAAATCGCTAATTCATAAGACCATTTTACAATTCTGGCTCAAGTTAGAAGCAGAGCCAATATTGCAAGATGTCGATAGTCCATAGCTCGGAAACTATAAGAGATAATGCAATTTGGCAATCGGCAACGTAATTAGCATGCCTAATATTACTTGGAATGTGAATTGGAGCGAAATCGCTAATTCATAAGACCATTTTACAATTCTGGCTCAAGTTAGAAGCAGAGCCAATATTGCAAGATGTCGATAGTCCATATCTCGGAAACTATAAGAGATAATGCAATTTGGCAATCGGCAACGTAATTAGCATGCCGAATGTTACTTGGAATGTGAATTGGAGCGATATCGCTAATTCATAAGACCATTTTACAATTCTGGCTCAAGTTAGAAGCAGAGCCAATATTGCAAGATGTCGATAGTCCATATCTCGGAAGTTATAAGAGATAATGCAATTTGGCAATCGGCAACGTAATTAGAATGCCGAATATTACTTCGAATGTGAATTGGAGCGAAATCGCTAATTCATAAGACCATTTTACATTTCTGGCCCTAGTTAGAAGCAGAGCCAACATTGCAAGATGTCGATAGTCCATATCTCGGAAACTATAAGAGATAATGCAATTTGGCAATCGGCAACGTAATTAGCATGCCGAATATTACTTGGAATATGAATTGGAGCGAAATCGCAAATTCATAAGACCATTTTACAATTCTGGCCCAAGTTAGAAACAGAGCCAATATTGCAAGATGTCGATAGTCCATATCTCGGAAACTATAAGAGATAATGCAATTTGGCAATCGGCAACGTAATTAGCATGCCGAATATTACTTGGAATGTGAATTGGGGCGAAATCGCTAATTCATAAGACCATTTTACATTTCTGGCCCAAGTTAGAAGCAGAGCCAATATTGCAAGATGTCGATAGTCCATATCTCGGAAACTATAAGAGAAAATGCAATTTTGCAATCGGCAACGTAATTAGCATGCCGAATATTACTTGGAATGTGAATTGGAGCGAAATCGCTAATTCGTAAGACCATTTTACAATTCTGGCTCAAGTTAGAAGCAGAGCCAATATTGCAAGGTGTCGATAGTCCATATCTCGGAAACTATAAGAGATAATGCAATTTGGCAATCGGCAACGTAATTAGCATGCCGAATATTACTTGGAATGTGAATTGGAGCGAAATCGCTAATTCATAAGACCATTTTACAATTCTGGCTCAAGTTAGAAGCAGAGCCAATATTGCAAGATGTCGATAGTCCATAGCTCGGAAACTATAAGAGATAATGCAATTTGGCAATCGGCAACGTAATTAGCATGCCTAATATTACTTGGAATGTGAATTGGAGCGAAATCGCTAATTCATAAGACCATTTTACAATTCTGGCTCAAGTTAGAAGCAGAGCCAATATTGCAAGATGTCGATAGTCCATATCTCGGAAACTATAAGAGATAATGCAATTTGGCAATCGGCAACGTAATTAGCATGCCGAATGTTACTTGGAATGTGAATTGGAGCGATATCGCTAATTCATAAGACCATTTTACAATTCTGGCTCAAGTTAGAAGCAGAGCCAATATTGCAAGATGTCGATAGTCCATATCTCGGAAGTTATAAGAGATAATGCAATTTGGCAATCGGCAACGTAATTAGAATGCCGAATATTACTTCGAATGTGAATTGGAGCGAAATCGCTAATTCATAAGACCATTTTACATTTCTGGCCCTAGTTAGAAGCAGAGCCAACATTGCAAGATGTCGATAGTCCATATCTCGGAAACTATAAGAGATAATGCAATTTGGCAATCGGCAACGTAATTAGCATGCCGAATATTACTTGGAATGTGAATTGGAGCGAAATCGCTAATTCATAAGACCATTTTACAATTCTGGCTCAAGTTAGAAGCAGAGCCAATATTGCAAGAGGTCGATAGTCCATAGCTCGGAAACTATAAGGGATAATGCAATTTGGCAATCGGCAACGTAATTAGCATGCCTAATATTACTTGGAATGTGAATTGGAGCGAAATCGCTAATTCATAAGACCATTTTACAATTCTGGCTCAAGTTAGAAGCAGAGCCAATATTGCAAGATGTCGATAGTCCATATCTCGGAAACTATAAGAGATAATGCAATTTGGCAATCGGCAACGTAATTAGCATGCCGAATATTACTTGGAATGTGAATTGGAGCGATATCGCTAATTCATAAGACCATTTTACAATTCTGGCTCAAGTTAGAAGCAGAGCCAATATTGCAAGATGTCGATAGTCCATAGCTCGGAAACTATAAGAGATAATGCAATCTGGCAATCGGCAACGTAATTAGCATGCCTAATATTACTTGGAATGTGAATTGGAGCGAAATCGCTAATTCATAAGACCATTTTACAATTCTGGCTCAAGTTAGAAGCAGAGCCAACATTGCAAGATGTCGATAGTCCATATCTCGGAAACTATAAGAGATAATGCAATTTGGCAATCGGCAACGTAATTAGCATGCCGAATATTACTTGGAATGTGAATTGGAGCGATATCGCTAATTCATAAGACCATTTTACAATTCTGGCTCAAGTTAGATGCAGAGCCAATATTGCAAGATGTCGATAGTCCATTTCTCGGAAGTTATAAGAGATAATGCAATTTGGCAATCGGCAACGTAATTAGAATGCCGAATATTACTTCGAATGTGAATTGGAGCGAAATCGCTAATTCATAAGACCATTTTACATTTCTGGCCCTAGTTAGAAGCAGAGCCAACATTGCAAGATGTCGATAGTCCATATCTCGGAAACTATAAGAGATAATGCAATTTGGCAATCGGCAACGTAATTAGCATGCCGAATATTACTTGGAATGTGAATTGGAGCGAAATCGCTTATTCGTAAGACCATTTTACATTTCTGGTTCAAGTTAGAAGCAGAGCCAATATTGCAAGATGTCGATATTCCATAGCTCGGAAACTATAAGAGATAATGCAATTTGGCAATCGGCAACGTAATTAGCATGCCGAATATTACTTGGAATGTGAATCGGAGCGCAATCGCTAATTCATAAGACCATTTTACATTTCTGGCCCAAGTTAGAAGCAGAGCCTATATTGCAAGATGTCGATAGTTCATATCTCGGAAACTATAAGAGATAATGCAATTTGGCAATCGGCAACGTAATTAGCATGCCGAATATTACTTAGAATGTGAATTGGAGCGAAATCGCTAATTCATAAGACCATTTTACATTTCTGGCCCAAGTTAGAAGCAGAGCCAATATTGCAAGATGTCGATAGTCCATATCTCGGAAACTATAAGAGATAATGCAATTTGGGAATCGGCAACGTAATTAGCATGCCGAATATTACTTGGAATGTGAATTGGAGCGAAATCGCTAATTCGTAAGACCATTTTACAATTCTGGCTCAAGTTAGAAGCAGAGCCAATATTGCAAGGTGTCGATAGTCCATATCTCGGAAACTATAAGAGATAATGCAATTTGGCAATCGGCAACGTAATTAGCATGCCGAATATTACTTGGAATGTGAATTGGAGCGAAATCGCTAATTCATAAGACCATTTTACAATTCTGGCTCAAGTTAGAAGCAGAGCCAATATTGCAAGATGTCGATAGTCCATAGCTCGGAAACTATAAGAGATAATGCAATTTGGCAATCGGCAACGTAATTAGCATGCCTAATATTACTTGGAATGTGAATTGGAGCGAAATCGCTAATTCATAAGACCATTTTACAATTCTGGCTCAAGTTAGAAGCAGAGCCAATATTGCAAGATGTCGATAGTCCATATCTCGGAAACTATAAGAGATAATGCAATTTGGCAATCGGCAACGTAATTAGCATGCCGAATGTTACTTGGAATGTGAATTGGAGCGATATCGCTAATTCATAAGACCATTTTACAATTCTGGCTCAAGTTAGAAGCAGAGCCAATATTGCAAGATGTCGATAGTCCATATCTCGGAAGTTATAAGAGATAATGCAATTTGGCAATCGGCAACGTAATTAGAATGCCGAATATTACTTCGAATGTGAATTGGAGCGAAATCGCTAATTCATAAGACCATTTTACATTTCTGGCCCTAGTTAGAAGCAGAGCCAACATTGCAATATGTCGATAGTCCATATCTCGGAAACTATAAGAGATAATGCAATTTGGCAATCGGCAACGTAATTAGCATGCCGAATATTACTTGGAATGTGAATTGGAGCGAAATCGCTAATTCATAAGACCATTTTACATTTCTGGCCCAAGTTAGAAGCAGAGCCAACATTGCAAGATGTCGATAGTCCATAGCTCGGAAACTATAAGAGATAATGCAATTTGGCAATCGGCAACGTAATTAGCATGCCGAATATTACTTGGAATGTGAATTGGAGCGAAATCGCTAATTCGTAAGACCATTTTACATTTCTGGCCCAAGTTAGAAGCAGAGCCAATATTGCAAGATGTCGATAGTCCATATCTCGGAAACTATAAGAGATAATGCAATTTGGCAATCGGCAACGTAGTTAGCATGCCGAATATTACTTGGAATGTGAATTGGAGCGAAATCGTTAATTCATAAGACCATTTTACAATTCTGGCCCAAGTTAGAAGCAGAGCCAATATTGCAAGATGTCGATAGTCCATATCTCGGAAACTATAAGAGATAATGCAATTTGGCAATCGGCAACGTAATTAGCATACCGAATATTACTTGGAATGTGAATTGGAGCGAAATCGCTAATTCGTAAGACCATTTTACAATTCTGGCTCAAGTTAGAAGCAGAGCCAATATTGCAAGGTGTCGATAGTCCATATCTCGGAAACTATAAGAGATCATGCAATTTGGCAATCGGCAACGTAATTAGCATGCCGAATATTACTTGGAATGTGAATTGGAGCGAAATCGCTAATTCATAAGACCATTTTACATTTCTGGCCCAAGTTAGAAGCAGAGCCAATATTGCAAGATGTCGATAGTCCATATCTCGGAAACTATAAGAGATAATGCAATTTGGCAATCGGCAACGTAGTTAGCATGCCGAATATTACTTGGAATGTGAATTGGAGCGAAATCGCTAATTCATAAGACCATTTTACAATTCTGGCTCAAGTTAGAAGCAGAGCCAATATTGCAAGATGTCGATAGTATATAGCTCGGAAACTATAAGAGATAATGCAATTTGGCAATCGGCAACGTAATTAGCATGCCGAATATTACTTGGAATGTGAATTGGAGCGAAATCGCTAATTCGTAAGACCATTTTACAATTCTGGCTCAAGTTAGAAGCAGAGCCAATATTGCAAGGTGTCGATAGTCCATATCTCGGAAACTATAAGAGATAATGCAATTTGGCAATCGGCAACGTAATTAGCATGCCGAATATTACTTGGAATGTGAATTGGAGCGAAATCGCTAATTCATAAGACCATTTTACATTTCTGGCCCAAGTTAGAAGCAGAGCCAATATTGAAAGATGTCGATAGTCCATATCTCGGAAACTATAAGAGATATTGCAATTTGGCAATCGGCAACGTAGTTAGCATGCCGAATATTACTTGGAATGTGAATTGGAGCGAAATCGCTAATTCATAAGACCATTTTACAATTCTGGCTCAAGTTAGAAGCAGAGCCAATAATGCAAGATGTCGATAGTCCATATCTCGGAAACTATAAGAGATAATGCAATTTGGCAATCGGCAACGTAATTAGCATGCCGAAAATTACTTGGAATGTGAATTGGGGCGAAATCGCTAATTCATAAGACCATTTTACAATTCTGGCTCAAGTTAGAAGCAGAGCCAATATTGCAAGATGTCGATAGTCCATATCTCGGAAACTATAAGAGATAATGCAATTTGGCAATCGGCAACGTAATTAGCATGCCGAATATTACTTGGAATGTGAATTGGAGCGATATCGCTAATTCATAAGACCATTTTACAATTCTGGCTCAAGTTAGAAGCAGAGCCAATATTGCAAGATGTCGATAGTCCATATCTCGGAAGTTATAAGAGATAATACCATTTGGCAATCGGCAACGTAATTAGAATGCCGAATATTACTTCGAATGTGAATTGGAGCGAAATCGCTAATTCATAAGACCATTTTACATTTCTGGCCCTAGTTAGAAGCAGAGGCAACATTGCTAGATGTCGATAGTCCATATCTCGGAAACTATAAGAGATAATGCAATTTGGCAATCGGCAACGTAATTAGCATGCCGAATATTACTTGGAATATGAATTGGAGCGAAATCGCAAATTCATAAGACCATTTTACAATTCTGGCCCAAGTTAGAAGCAGAGCCAATATTGCAAGATGTCGATAGTCCATATCTCGGAAACTATAAGAGATAATGCAATTTGGCAATCGGCAACGTAATTAGCATGCCGAATATTACTTGGAATGTGAATTGGGGCGAAATCGCTAATTCATAAGACCATTTTACATTTCTGGCCCAAGTTAGAAGCAGAGCCAATATTGCAAGATGTCGATAGTCCATATCTCGGAAACTATAAGAGAAAATGCAATTTGGCAATCGGCAACGTAATTAGCATGCCGAATATTACTTGGAATGTGAATTGGAGCGAAATCGCTAATTCGTAAGACCATTTTACAATTCTGGCTCAAGTTAGAAGCAGAGCCAATATTGCAAGGTGTCGATAGTCCATATCTCGGAAACTATAAGAGATAATGCAATTTGGCAATCGGCAACGTAATTAGCATGCCGAATATTACTTGGAATGTGAATTGGAGCGAAATCGCTAATTCATAAGACCATTTTACAATTCTGGCTCAAGTTAGAAGCAGAGCCAATATTGCAAGATGTCGATAGTCCATAGCTCGGAAACTATAAGAGATAATGCAATTTGGCAATCGGCAACGTAATTAGCATGCCTAATATTACTTGGAATGTGAATTGGAGCGAAATCGCTAATTCATAAGACCATTTTACAATTCTGGCTCAAGTTAGAAGCAGAGCCAATATTGCAAGATGTCGATAGTCCATATCTCGGAAACTATAAGAGATAATGCAATTTGGCAATCGGCAACGTAATTAGCATGCCGAATGTTACTTGGAATGTGAATTGGAGCGATATCGCTAATTCATAAGACCATTTTACAATTCTGGCTCAAGTTAGAAGCAGAGCCAATATTGCAAGATGTCGATAGTCCATATCTCGGAAGTTATAAGAGATAATGCAATTTGGCAATCGGCAACGTAATTAGAATGCCGAATATTACTTCGAATGTGAATTGGAGCGAAATCGCTAATTCATAAGACCATTTTACATTTCTGGCCCTAGTTAGAAGCAGAGCCAACATTGCAAGATGTCGATAGTCCATATCTCGGAAACTATAAGAGATAATGCAATTTGGCAATCGGCAACGTAATTAGCATGCCGAATATTACTTGGAATATGAATTGGAGCGAAATCGCAAATTCATAAGACCATTTTACAATTCTGGCCCAAGTTAGAAACAGAGCCAATATTGCAAGATGTCGATAGTCCATATCTCGGAAACTATAAGAGATAATGCAATTTGGCAATCGGCAACGTAATTAGCATGCCGAATATTACTTGGAATGTGAATTGGGGCGAAATCGCTAATTCATAAGACCATTTTACATTTCTGGCCCAAGTTAGAAGCAGAGCCAATATTGCAAGATGTCGATAGTCCATATCTCGGAAACTATAAGAGAAAATGCAATTTGGCAATCGGCAACGTAATTAGCATGCCGAATATTACTTGGAATGTGAATTGGAGCGAAATCGCTAATTCGTAAGACCATTTTACAATTCTGGCTCAAGTTAGAAGCAGAGCCAATATTGCAAGGTGTCGATAGTCCATATCTCGGAAACTATAAGAGATAATGCAATTTGGCAATCGGCAACGTAATTAGCATGCCGAATATTACTTGGAATGTGAATTGGAGCGAAATCGCTAATTCATAAGACCATTTTACAATTCTGGCTCAAGTTAGAAGCAGAGCCAATATTGCAAGATGTCGATAGTCCATAGCTCGGAAACTATAAGAGATAATGCAATTTGGCAATCGGCAACGTAATTAGCATGCCTAATATTACTTGGAATGTGAATTGGAGCGAAATCGCTAATTCATAAGACCATTTTACAATTCTGGCTCAAGTTAGAAGCAGAGCCAATATTGCAAGATGTCGATAGTCCATATCTCGGAAACTATAAGAGATAATGCAATTTGGCAATCGGCAACGTAATTAGCATGCCGAATGTTACTTGGAATGTGAATTGGAGCGATATCGCTAATTCATAAGACCATTTTACAATTCTGGCTCAAGTTAGAAGCAGAGCCAATATTGCAAGATGTCGATAGTCCATATCTCGGAAGTTATAAGAGATAATGCAATTTGGCAATCGGCAACGTAATTAGAATGCCGAATATTACTTCGAATGTGAATTGGAGCGAAATCGCTAATTCATAAGACCATTTTACATTTCTGGCCCTAGTTAGAAGCAGAGCCAACATTGCAAGATGTCGATAGTCCATATCTCGGAAACTATAAGAGATAATGCAATTTGGCAATCGGCAACGTAATTAGCATGCCGAATATTACTTGGAATGTGAATTGGAGCGAAATCGCTAATTCATAAGACCATTTTACAATTCTGGCTCAAGTTAGAAGCAGAGCCAATATTGCAAGAGGTCGATAGTCCATAGCTCGGAAACTATAAGGGATAATGCAATTTGGCAATCGGCAACGTAATTAGCATGCCTAATATTACTTGGAATGTGAATTGGAGCGAAATCGCTAATTCATAAGACCATTTTACAATTCTGGCTCAAGTTAGAAGCAGAGCCAATATTGCAAGATGTCGATAGTCCATATCTCGGAAACTATAAGAGATAATGCAATTTGGCAATCGGCAACGTAATTAGCATGCCGAATATTACTTGGAATGTGAATTGGAGCGATATCGCTAATTCATAAGACCATTTTACAATTCTGGCTCAAGTTAGAAGCAGAGCCAATATTGCAAGATGTCGATAGTCCATAGCTCGGAAACTATAAGAGATAATGCAATCTGGCAATCGGCAACGTAATTAGCATGCCTAATATTACTTGGAATGTGAATTGGAGCGAAATCGCTAATTCATAAGACCATTTTACAATTCTGGCTCAAGTTAGAAGCAGAGCCAATATTGCAAGATGTCGATAGTCCATATCTTGGAAACTATAAGAGATAATGCAATTTGGCAATCCGCAACGTAATTGGCATGCCGAATGTTACTTGGAATGTGAATTGGAGCGATATCGCTAATTCATAAGACCATTTTACAATTCTGGCTCAAGTTAGAAGCAGAGCCAATATTGCAAGAGGTCGATAGTCCATAGCTCGGAAACTATAAGAGATAATGCAATCTGGCAATCGGCAACGTAATTAGCATGCCTAATATTACTTGGAATGTGAATTGGAGCGAAATCGCTAATTCATAAGACCATTTTACAATTCTGGCTCAAGTTAGAAGCAGATCCAATATTGCAAGATGTCGATAGTCCATATCTCGGAAACTATAAGAGATAATGTAATTTGGCAATCGGCAACGTAATTGGCATGCCGAATGTTACTTGGAATGTGAATTGGAGCGATATCGCTAATTCATAAGACCATTTTACAATTCTGGCTCAAGTTAGAAGCAGAGCCAATATTGCAAGATGTCGATAGTCCATATCTCGGAAGTTATAAGAGATAATGCAATTTGGCAATCGGCAACGTAATTAGCATGCCGAATATTACTTAGAATGTGAATTGGAGCGAAATCGCTAATTCATAAGACCATTTTACATTTCTGGCCCAAGTTAGAAGCAGAGCCAATATTGCAAGATGTCGATAGTCCATATCTCGGAAACTATAAGAGATAATCCAATTTGGCAATCGGCAACGTAATTAGCATGCCGAATATTACTTGGAATGTGAATTGGAGCGAAATCGCTAATTCGTAAGACCATTTTACAATTCTGGCTCAAGTTAGAAGCAGAGCCAATATTGCAAGGTGTCGATAGTCCATATCTCGGAAACTATAAGAGATAATGCAATTTGGCAATCGGCAACGTAATTAGCATGCCGAATATTACTTGGAATGTGAATTGGAGCGAAATCGCTAATTCATAAGACCATTTTACAATTCTGGCTCAAGTTAGAAGCAGAGCCAATATTGCAAGAGGTCGATAGTCCATAGCTCGGAAACTATAAGGGATAATGCAATTTGGCAATCGGCAACGTAATTAGCATGCCTAATATTACTTGGAATGTGAATTGGAGCGAAATCGCTAATTCATAAGACCATTTTACAATTCTGGCTCAAGTTAGAAGCAGAGCCAATATTGCAAGATGTCGATAGTCCATATATCGGAAACTATAAGAGATAATGCAATTTGGCAATCGGCAACGTAATTAGCATGCCGAATATTACTTGGAATGTGAATTGGAGCGATATCGCTAATTCATAAGACCATTTTACAATTCTGGCTCAAGTTAGAAGCAGAGCCAATATTGCAAGATGTCGATAGTCCATATCTCGGAAGTTATAAGAGATAATGCAATTTGGCAATCGGCAACGTAATTAGAATGCCGAATATTACTTCGAATGTGAATTGGAGCGAAATCGCTAATTCATAAGACCATTTTACATTTCTGGCCCTAGTTAGAAGCAGAGCCAATATTGCAAGGTGTCGATAGTCCATATCTCGGAAACTATAAGAGATAATGCAATTTGGCAATCGGCAACGTAATTAGCATGCCGAATATTACTTGGAATGTGAATTGGAGCGAAATCGCTAATTCATAAGACCATTTTACATTTCTGGCCCAAGTTAGAAGCAGAGCCAATATTGCAAGATGTCGATAGTCCATAGCTCGGAAACTATAAGAGATAATGCAATTTGGCAATCGGCAACGTAATTAGCATGCCGAATATTACTTGGAATGTGAATTGGAGCGAAATCGCTAATTCATAAGACCATTTTACATTTCTGGCCCAAGTTAGAAGCAGAGCCTATATTGCAAGATGTCGATAGTTCATATCTCGGAAACTATAAGAGATAATGCAATTTGGCAATCGGCAACGTAATTAGCATGCCGAATATTACTTAGAATGTGAATTGGAGCGAAATCGCTAATTCATAAGACCATTTTAGATTTCTGGCCCAAGTTAGAAGCAGAGCCAATATTGCAAGATGTCGATAGTCCATATCTCGGAAACTATAAGAGATAATGCAATTTGGCAATCGGCAACGTAATTAGCATGCCGAATATTACTTGGTATGTGAATTGGAGCGAAATCGCTAATTCGTAAGACCATTTTACAATTCTGGCTCAAGTTAGAAGCAGAGCCAATATTGCAAGGTGTCGATAGTCCATATCTCGGAAACTATAAGAGATAATGCAATTTGGCAATCGGCAACGTAATTAGCATGCCGAATATTACTTGGAATGTGAATTGGAGCGAAATCGCTAATTCATAAGACCATTTTACATTTCTGGCCCAAGTTAGAAGCAGAGCCAATATTGCAAGATGTCGATAGTCCATATCTCGGAAATTATAAGAGATAATGCAATTTGGCAATCGGCAACGTAATTAGCATGCCGAATATTACTTGGAATGTGAATTGGAGCGAAATCGCTAATTCATAAGACCATTTTACAATTCTGGCTCAAGTTAGAAGCAGAGCCAATATTGCAAGATGTCGATAGTCCATAGCTCGGAAACTGTAAGAGATAATGCAATTTGGCAATCGGCAACGTAATTAGCATGCCGAATATTACTTGGAATGTGAATTGGAGCGAAATCGCTAATTCATAAGACCATTTTACAATTCTGGCTCAAGTTAGAAGCAGAGCCAATATTGCAAGATGTCGATAGTCCATAGCTCGGAAACTATAAGAGATAATGCGATTTGGCAATCGGCAACGTAATTAGCATGCCGAATATTACTTGGAATGTGAATTGGAGCGAAATCGCTAATTCATAAGACCATTTTACAATTCTGGCTCAAGCTAGAAGCAGAGCCAATATTGCAAGGTGTCGATAGTCCATATCTCGGAAACTATAAGAGATAATGCAATTTGGCAATCGGCAACGTAATTAGCATGCCGAATATTACTTGGAATGTGAATTGGAGCGAAATCGCTAATTCATAAGGCCATTTTACATTTCTGGCCCAAGTTAGAAGCAGAGCCAATATTGCAAGATGTCGATAGTCCATATCTCGGAAACTATAAGAGATAATGCAATTTGGCAATCGGCAACGTAATTAGCATGCCGAATATTACTTGGAATGTGAATTGGAGCGAAAACGCAAATTCATAAGACCATTTTACAATTCTGGCCCAAGTTAGAAGCAGAGCCAATATTGCAAGATGTCGATAGTCCATATCTCGGAAACTATAAGAGATAATGCAATTTGGCAATCGGCAACGTAATTAGCATGCCGAATATTACTTGGAATGTGAATTGGGGCGAAATCGCTAATTCATAAGACCATTTTACATTTCTGGCCCAAGTTAGAAGCAGAGCCAATATTGCAAGATGTCGATAGTCCATATCTCGGAAACTATAAGAGATAATGCAATTTGGCAATCGGCAACGTAATTAGCATGCCGAATATTACTTGGAATGTGAAATGGAGCGAAATCGCTAATTCATAAGACCATTTTACAATTCTGGCTCAAATTAGAAGCAGAGCCAATATTGCAAGATGTCGATAGTCCATAGCTCGGAAACTATAAGAGATAATGCAATTTGGCAATCGGCAACGTAATTAGCATGCCGAATATTACTTGAAATGTGAATTGGAGCGAAATCGCTAATTCATAAGACCATTTTACAATTCTGGCTCAAGTTAGAAGCAGAGCCAATATTGCAAGATGTCGATAGTCCATAGCTCGGAAACTATAAGAGATAATGCAATTTGGCAATCGGCAACGTAATTAGCATGCCGAATATTACTTGGAATGTGAATCGGAGCGCAATCGCTAATTCATAAGACCATTTTACATTTCTGGCCCAAGTTAGAAGCAGAGCCTATATTGCAAGATGTCGATAGTTCATATCTCGGAAACTATAAGAGATAATGCAATTTGGCAATCGGCAACGTAATTAGCATGCCGAATATTACTTAGAATGTGAATTGGAGCGAAATCGCTAATTCATAAGACCATTTTACATTTCTGGCCCAAGTTAGAAGCAGAGCCAATATTGCAAGATGTCGATAGTCCATATCTCGGAAACTATAAGAGATAATGCAATTTGGCAATCGGCAACG
This sequence comes from Rhynchophorus ferrugineus, assembly GCF_030347505.1. NCBI lineage: Eukaryota > Metazoa > Arthropoda > Insecta > Coleoptera > Curculionidae > Rhynchophorus > Rhynchophorus ferrugineus. The sequence goes on from NW_027472911.1 coordinate 26,803, forward strand.
TAATTAGCGTGCCGAATATTACTTGGAATGTGAATTGGAGCGAAATCGCTAATTCGTAAGACCATTTTACAATTCTGGCTCAAGTTAGAAGCAGAGCCAATATTGCAAGGTGTCGATAGTCCATATCTCGGAAACTATAAGAGATAATGCAATTTGGCAATCGGCAACGTAATTAGCATGCCGAATATTACTTGGAATGTGAATTGGAGCGAAATCGCTAATTCATAAGACCATTTTACAATTCTGGCTCAAGTTAGAAGCAGAGCCAATATTGCAAGATGTCGATAGTCCATAGCTCGGAAACTATAAGAGATAATGCAATTTGGCAATCGGCAACGTAATTAGCATGCCTAATATTACTTGGAATGTGAATTGGAGCGAAATCGCTAATTCATAAGACCATTTTACAATTCTGGCTCAAGTTAGAAGCAGAGCCAATATTGCAAGATGTCGATAGTCCATATCTCGGAAACTATAAGAGATAATGCAATTTGGCAATCGGCAACGTAATTAGCATGCCGAATATTACTTGGAATGTGAATTGGAGCGAAATCGCTAATTCGTAAGACCATTTTACAATTCTGGCTCAAGTTAGAAGCAGAGCCAATATTGCAAGGTGTCGATAGTCCATATCTCGGAAACTATAAGAGATAATGCAATTTGGCAATCGGCAACGTAATTAGCATGCCGAATATTACTTGGAATGTGAATTGGAGCGAAATCGCTAATTCATAAGACCATTTTACATTTCTGGCCCAAGTTAGAAGCAGAGCCAATATTGCAAGATGTCGATAGTCCATATCTCGGAAACTATAAGAGATAATGCAATTTGGCAATCGGCAACGTAATTAGAATGCCGAATATTACTTCGAATGTGAATTGGAGCGAAATCGCTAATTCATAAGACCATTTTACATTTCTGGCCCTAGTTAGAAGCAGAGGCAACATTGCAAGATGTCGATAGTCCATATCTCGGAAACTATAAGAGATAATGCAATTTGGCAATCGGCAACGTAATTAGCATGCCGAATATTACTTGGAATATGAATTGGAGCGATATCGCTAATTCATAAGACCATTTTACAATTCTGGCTCAAGTTAGAAGCAGAGCCAATATTGCAAGATGTCGATAGTCCATATCTCGGAAGTTATAAGAGATAATACAATTTGGCAATCGGCAACGTAATTAGAATGCCGAATATTACTTCGAATGTGAATTGGAGCGAAATCGCTAATTCATAAGACCATTTTACATTTCTGGCCCTAGTTAGAAGCAGAGGCAACATTGCAAGATGTCGATAGTCCATATCTCGGAAACTATAAGAGATAATGCAATTTGGCAATCGGCAACGTAATTAGCATGCCGAATATTACTTGGAATGTGAATTGGAGCGAAATCGCTAATTCATAAGGCCATTTTACATTTCTGGCCCAAGTTAGAAGCAGAGCCAACATTGCAAGATGTCAATAGTCCATATCTCGGAAGCTATAAGGGATAATGCAATTTGGCAAACGGCAACGTAATTAGCATGCCGAATATTACTTGGAATGTGAATTGGAGCGAAATCGCTAATTCATAAGACCATTTTACAATTCTGGCTCAAGTTAGAAGCAGAGCCAATATTGCAAGATGTCGATAGTCCATAGCTCGGAAACTATAAGAGATAATGCAATTTGGCAATCGGCAACGTAATTAGCATGCCGAATATTACTTGGAATGTGAATTGGAGCGAAATCGCTAATTCATAAGACCATTTTACAATTCTGGCTCAAGCTAGAAGCAGAGCCAATATTGCAAGGTGTCGATAGTCCATATCTCGGAAACTATAAGAGATAATGCAATTTGGCAATCGGCAACGTAATTAGCATGCCGAATATTACTTGGAATGTGAATTGGAGCGAAATCGCTAATTCATAAGACCATTTTACACTTCTGGCCCAAGTTAGAAGCAGAGCCAATATTGCAAGATGTCGATAGTCCATATCTCGGAAACTATAAGAGATAATGCAATTTGGCAATCGGCAACGTAATTAGCATGCCGAAAATTACTTGGAATGTGAATTGGAGCGAAATCGCAAATTCATAAGACCATTTTACAATTCTGGCCCAAGTTAGAAGCAGAGCCAATATTGCAAGATGTCGATAGTCCATATCTCGGAAACTATAAGAGATAATGCAATTTGGCAATCGGCAACGTAATTAGCATGCCGAATATTACTTGGAATGTGAATTGGGGCGAAATCGCTAATTCATAAGACCATCTTACATTTCTGGCCCAAGTTAGAAGCAGAGCCAATATTGCAAGATGTCGATAGTCCATATCTCGGAAACTATAAGAGAAAATGCAATTTGGCAATCGGCAACGTAATTAGCATGCCGAATATTACTTGGAATGTGAATTGGAGCGAAATCGCTAATTCGTAAGACCATTTTACAATTCTGGCTCAAGTTAGAAGCAGAGCCAATATTGCAAGGTGTCGATAGTCCATATCTCGGAAACTATAAGAGATAATGCAATTTGGCAATCGGCAACGTAATTAGCATGCCGAATATTACTTGGAATGTGAATTGGAGCGAAATCGCTAATTCATAAGACCATTTTACAATTCTGGCTCAAGTTAGAAGCAGAGCCAATATTGCAAGATGTCGATAGTCCATAGCTCGGAAACTATAAGAGATAATGCAATTTGGCAATCGGCAACGTAATTAGCATGCCTAATATTACTTGGAATGTGAATTGGAGCGAAATCGCTAATTCATAAGACCATTTTACAATTCTGGCTCAAGTTAGAAGCAGAGCCAATATTGCAAGATGTCGATAGTCCATATCTCGGAAGTTATAAGAGATAATGCAATTTGGCAATCGGCAACGTAATTAGAATGCCTAATATTACTTCGAATGTGAATTGGAGCGAAATCGCTAATTCATAAGACCATTTTACATTTCTGGCCCTAGTTAGAAGCAGAGCCAACATTGCAAGATGTCGATAGTCCATATCTCGGAAACTATAAGAGATAATGCAATTTGGCAATCGGCAACGTAATTAGCATGCCGAATATTACTTGGAATGTGAATTGGAGCGAAATCGCTAATTCATAAGACCATTTTACATTTCTGGCCCAAGTTAGAAGCAGAGCCAACATTGCAAGATGTCGATAGTCCATAGCTCGGAAACTATAAGAGATAATGCAATTTGGCAATCGGCAACGTAATTAGCATGCCGAATATTACTTGGAATGTGAATTGGAGCGAAATCGCTAATTCATAAGACCATTTTACATTTCTGGCCCAAGTTAGAAGCAGAGCCAATATTGCAAGATGTCGATAGTCCATATCTCGGAAACTATAAGAGATAATGCAATTTGGCAATCGGCAACGTAGTTAGCATGCCGAATATTACTTGGAATGTGAATTGGAGCGAAATCGTTAATTCATAAGACCATTTTACAATTCTGGCCCAAGTTAGAAGCAGAGCCAATATTGCAAGATGTCGATAGTCCATATCTCGGAAACTATAAGAGATAATGCAATTTGGCAATCGGCAACGTAATTAGCATGCCGAATATTACTTGGAATGTGAATTGGAGCGAAATCGCTAATTCGTAAGACCATTTTACAATTCTGGCTCAAGTTAGAAGCAGAGCCAATATTGCAAGATGTCGATAGTCCATAGCTCGGAAACTATAAGAGATAATGCAATTTGGCAATCGGCAACGTAATTAGCATGCCGAATATTACTTGGAATGTGAATTGGAGCGAAATCGCTAATTCATAAGACCATTTTACATTTCTGGCCCAAGTTAGAAGCAGAGCCTATATTGCAAGATGTCGATAGTTCATATCTCGGAAACTATAAGAGATAATGCAATTTGGCAATCGGCAACGTAATTAGCATGCCGAATATTACTTAGAATGTGAATTGGAGCGAAATCGCTAATTCATAAGACCATTTTAGATTTCTGGCCCAAGTTAGAAGCAGAGCCAATATTGCAAGATGTCGATAGTCCATATCTCGGAAACTATAAGAGATAATGCAATTTGGCAATCGGCAACGTAATTAGCATGCCGAATATTACTTGGTATGTGAATTGGAGCGAAATCGCTAATTCGTAAGACCATTTTACAATTCTGGCTCAAGTTAGAAGCAGAGCCAATATTGCAAGGTGTCGATAGTCCATATCTCGGAAACTATAAGAGATAATGCAATTTGGCAATCGGCAACGTAATTAGCATGCCGAATATTACTTGGAATGTGAATTGGAGCGAAATCGCTAATTCATAAGACCATTTTACATTTCTGGCCCAAGTTAGAAGCAGAGCCAATATTGCAAGATGTCGATAGTCCATATCTCGGAAATTATAAGAGATAATGCAATTTGGCAATCGGCAACGTAATTAGCATGCCGAATATTACTTGGAATGTGAATTGGAGCGAAATCGCTAATTCATAAGACCATTTTACAATTCTGGCTCAAGTTAGAAGCAGAGCCAATATTGCAAGATGTCGATAGTCCATAGCTCGGAAACTGTAAGAGATAATGCAATTTGGCAATCGGCAACGTAATTAGCATGCCGAATATTACTTGGAATGTGAATTGGAGCGAAATCGCTAATTCATAAGACCATTTTACAATTCTGGCTCAAGTTAGAAGCAGAGCCAATATTGCAAGATGTCGATAGTCCATAGCTCGGAAACTATAAGAGATAATGCGATTTGGCAATCGGCAACGTAATTAGCATGCCGAATATTACTTGGAATGTGAATTGGAGCGAAATCGCTAATTCATAAGACCATTTTACAATTCTGGCTCAAGCTAGAAGCAGAGCCAATATTGCAAGGTGTCGATAGTCCATATCTCGGAAACTATAAGAGATAATGCAATTTGGCAATCGGCAACGTAATTAGCATGCCGAATATTACTTGGAATGTGAATTGGAGCGAAAACGCAAATTCATAAGACCATTTTACAATTCTGGCCCAAGTTAGAAGCAGAGTCAATATTGCAAGATGTCGATAGTCTATATCTCGGAAACTATAAGAGATAATGCAATTTGGCAATCGGCAACGTAATTAGCATGCCGAATATTACTTGGAATGTGAATTGGGGCGAAATCGCTAATTCATAAGACCATTTTACATTTCTGGCCCAAGTTAGAAGCAGAGCCAATATTGCAAGATGTCGATAGTCCATATCTCGGAAACTATAAGAGATAATGCAATTTGGCAATCGGCAACGTAATTAGCATGCCGAATATTACTTGGAATGTGAAATGGAGCGAAATCGCTAATTCATAAGACCATTTTACAATTCTGGCTCAAATTAGAAGCAGAGCCAATATTGCAAGATGTCGATAGTCCATAGCTCGGAAACTATAAGAGATAATGCAATTTGGCAATCGGCAACGTAATTAGCATGCCGAATATTACTTGAAATGTGAATTGGAGCGAAATCGCTAATTCATAAGACCATTTTACAATTCTGGCTCAAGTTAGAAGCAGAGCCAATATTGCAAGATGTCGATAGTCCATAGCTCGGAAACTATAAGAGATAATGCAATTTGGCAATCGGCAACGTAATTAGCATGCCGAATATTACTTGGAATGTGAATCGGAGCGCAATCGCGAATTCATAAGACCATTTTACATTTCTGGCCCAAGTTAGAAGCAGAGCCTATATTGCAAGATGTCGATAGTTCATATCTCGGAAACTATAAGAGATAATGCAATTTGGCAATCGGCAACGTAATTAGCATGCCGAATATTACTTAGAATGTGAATTGGAGCGAAATCGCTAATTCATAAGACCATTTTACATTTCTGGCCCAAGTTAGAAGCAGAGCCAATATTGCAAGATGTCGATAGTCCATATCTCGGAAACTATAAGAGATAATGCAATTTGGCAATCGGCAACGTAATTAGCGTGCCGAATATTACTTGGAATGTGAATTGGAGCGAAATCGCTAATTCGTAAGACCATTTTACAATTCTGGCTCAAGTTAGAAGCAGAGCCAATATTGCAAGGTGTCGATAGTCCATATCTCGGAAACTATAAGAGATAATGCAATTTGGCAATCGGCAACGTAATTAGCATGCCGAATATTACTTGGAATGTGAATTGGAGCGAAATCGCTAATTCATAAGACCATTTTACAATTCTGGCTCAAGTTAGAAGCAGAGCCAATATTGCAAGATGTCGATAGTCCATAGCTCGGAAACTATAAGAGATAATGCAATTTGGCAATCGGCAACGTAATTAGCATGCCTAATATTACTTGGAATGTGAATTGGAGCGAAATCGCTAATTCATAAGACCATTTTACAATTCTGGCTCAAGTTAGAAGCAGAGCCAATATTGCAAGATGTCGATAGTCCATATCTCGGAAACTATAAGAGATAATGCAATTTGGCAATCGGCAACGTAATTAGCATGCCGAATGTTACTTGGAATGTGAATTGGAGCGATATCGCTAATTCATAAGACCATTTTACAATTCTGGCTCAAGTTAGAAGCAGAGCCAATATTGCAAGATGTCGATAGTCCATATCTCGGAAGTTATAAGAGATAATGCAATTTGGCAATCGGCAACGTAATTAGAATGCCGAATATTACTTCGAATGTGAATTGGAGCGAAATCGCTAATTCATAAGACCATTTTACATTTCTGGCCCTAGTTAGAAGCAGAGCCAACATTGCAAGATGTCGATAGTCCATATCTCGGAAACTATAAGAGATAATGCAATTTGGCAATCGGCAACGTAATTAGCATGCCGAATATTACTTGGAATGTGAATTGGAGCGAAATCGCTAATTCGTAAGACCATTTTACATTTCTGGCCCAAGTTAGAAGCAGAGCCAATATTGCAAGATGTCGATAGTCCATATCTCGGAAACTATAAGAGATAATGCAATTTGGCAATCGGCAACGTAGTTAGCATGCCGAATATTACTTGGAATGTGAATTGGAGCGAAATCGTTAATTCATAAGACCATTTTACAATTCTGGCCCAAGTTAGAAGCAGAGCCAATATTGCAAGATGTCGATAGTCCACATCTCGGAAACTATAAGAGATAATGCAATTTGGCAATCGGCAACGTAATTAGCATGCCGAATATTACTTGGAATGTGAATTGGAGCGAAATCGCTAATTCGTAAGACCATTTTACAATTCTGGCTCAAGTTAGAAGCAGAGCCAATATTGCAAGGTGTCGATAGTCCATATCTCGGAAACTATAAGAGATAATGCAATTTGGCAATCGGCAACGTAATTAGCATGCCGAATATTACTTGGAATGTGAATTGGAGCGAAATCGCTAATTCATAAGACCATTTTACATTTCTGGCCCAAGTTAGAAGCAGAGCCAATATTGCAAGATGTCGATAGTCCATATCTCGGAAACTATAAGAGATAATGCAATTTGGCAATCGGCAACGTAATTAGAATGCCGAATATTACTTCGAATGTGAATTGGAGCGAAATCGCTAATTCATAAGACCATTTTACATTTCTGGCCCTAGTTAGAAGCAGAGGCAACATTGCAAGATGTCGATAGTCCATATCTCGGAAACTATAAGAGATAATGCAATTTGGCAATCGGCAACGTAATTAGCATGCCGAATATTACTTGGAATATGAATTGGAGCGATATCGCTAATTCATAAGACCATTTTACAATTCTGGCTCAAGTTAGAAGCAGAGCCAATATTGCAAGATGTCGATAGTCCATATCTCGGAAGTTATAAGAGATAATACAATTTGGCAATCGGCAACGTAATTAGAATGCCGAATATTACTTCGAATGTGAATTGGAGCGAAATCGCTAATTCATAAGACCATTTTACATTTCTGGCCCTAGTTAGAAGCAGAGGCAACATTGCAAGATGTCGATAGTCCATATCTCGGAAACTATAAGAGATAATGCAATTTGGCAATCGGCAACGTAATTAGCATGCCGAATATTACTTGGAATGTGAATTGGAGCGAAATCGCTAATTCATAAGGCCATTTTACATTTCTGGCCCAAGTTAGAAGCAGAGCCAACATTGCAAGATGTCAATAGTCCATATCTCGGAAGCTATAAGGGATAATGCAATTTGGCAAACGGCAACGTAATTAGCATGCCGAATATTACTTGGAATGTGAATTGGAGCGAAATCGCTAATTCATAAGACCATTTTACAATTCTGGCTCAAGTTAGAGGCAGAGCCAATATTGCAAGATGTCGATAGTCCATAGCTCGGAAACTATAAGAGATAATGCAATTTGGCAATCGGCAACGTAATTAGCATGCCGAATATTACTTGGAATGTGAATTGGAGCGAAATCGCTAATTCATAAGACCATTTTACAATTCTGGCTCAAGCTAGAAGCAGAGCCAATATTGCAAGGTGTCGATAGTCCATATCTCGGAAACTATAAGAGATAATGCAATTTGGCAATCGGCAACGTAATTAGCATGCCGAATATTACTTGGAATGTGAATTGGAGCGAAATCGCTAATTCATAAGACCATTTTACACTTCTGGCCCAAGTTAGAAGCAGAGCCAATATTGCAAGATGTCGATAGTCCATATCTCGGAAACTATAAGAGATAATGCAATTTGGCAATCGGCAACGTAATTAGCATGCCGAAAATTACTTGGAATGTGAATTGGAGCGAAATCGCAAATTCATAAGACCATTTTACAATTCTGGCCCAAGTTAGAAGCAGAGCCAATATTGCAAGATGTCGATAGTCCATATCTCGGAAACTATAAGAGATAATGCAATTTGGCAATCGGCAACGTAATTAGCATGCCGAATATTACTTGGAATGTGAATTGGGGCGAAATCGCTAATTCATAAGACCATCTTACATTTCTGGCCCAAGTTAGAAGCAGAGCCAATATTGCAAGATGTCGATAGTCCATATCTCGGAAACTATAAGAGAAAATGCAATTTGGCAATCGGCAACGTAATTAGCATGCCGAATATTACTTGGAATGTGAATTGGAGCGAAATCGCTAATTCGTAAGACCATTTTACAATTCTGGCTCAAGTTAGAAGCAGAGCCAATATTGCAAGGTGTCGATAGTCCATATCTCGGAAACTATAAGAGATAATGCAATTTGGCAATCGGCAACGTAATTAGCATGCCGAATATTACTTGGAATGTGAATTGGAGCGAAATCGCTAATTCATAAGACCATTTTACAATTCTGGCTCAAGTTAGAAGCAGAGCCAATATTGCAAGATGTCGATAGTCCATAGCTCGGAAACTATAAGAGATAATGCAATTTGGCAATCGGCAACGTAATTAGCATGCCTAATATTACTTGGAATGTGAATTGGAGCGAAATCGCTAATTCATAAGACCATTTTACAATTCTGGCTCAAGTTAGAAGCAGAGCCAATATTGCAAGATGTCGATAGTCCATATCTCGGAAGTTATAAGAGATAATGCAATTTGGCAATCGGCAACGTAATTAGAATGCCTAATATTACTTCGAATGTGAATTGGAGCGAAATCGCTAATTCATAAGACCATTTTACATTTCTGGCCCTAGTTAGAAGCAGAGCCAACATTGCAAGATGTCGATAGTCCATATCTCGGAAACTATAAGAGATAATGCAATTTGGCAATCGGCAACGTAATTAGCATGCCGAATATTACTTGGAATGTGAATTGGAGCGAAATCGCTAATTCATAAGACCATTTTACATTTCTGGCCCAAGTTAGAAGCAGAGCCAACATTGCAAGATGTCGATAGTCCATAGCTCGGAAACTATAAGAGATAATGCAATTTGGCAATCGGCAACGTAATTAGCATGCCGAATATTACTTGGAATGTGAATTGGAGCGAAATCGCTAATTCATAAGACCATTTTACATTTCTGGCCCAAGTTAGAAGCAGAGCCAATATTGCAAGATGTCGATAGTCCATATCTCGGAAACTATAAGAGATAATGCAATTTGGCAATCGGCAACGTAGTTAGCATGCCGAATATTACTTGGAATGTGAATTGGAGCGAAATCGTTAATTCATAAGACCATTTTACAATTCTGGCCCAAGTTAGAAGCAGAGCCAATATTGCAAGATGTCGATAGTCCATATCTCGGAAACTATAAGAGATAATGCAATTTGGCAATCGGCAACGTAATTAGCATGCCGAATATTACTTGGAATGTGAATTGGAGCGAAATCGCTAATTCGTAAGACCATTTTACAATTCTGGCTCAAGTTAGAAGCAGAGCCAATATTGCAAGGTGTCGATAGTCCATATCTCGGAAACTATAAGAGATAATGCAATTTGGCAATCGGCAACGTAGTTAGCATGCCGAATATTACTTGGAATGTGAATTGGAGCGAAATCGTTAATTCATAAGACCATTTTACAATTCTGGCCCAAGTTAGAAGCAGAGCCAATATTGCAAGATGTCGATAGTCCATATCTCGGAAACTATAAGAGATAATGCAATTTGGCAATCGGCAACGTAATTAGCATGCCGAATATTACTTGGAATGTGAATTGGAGCGAAATCGCTAATTCGTAAGACCATTTTACAATTCTGGCTCAAGTTAGAAGCAGAGCCAATATTGCAAGGTGTCGATAGTCCATATCTCGGAAACTATAAGAGATAATGCAATTTGGCAATCGGCAACGTAATTAGCATGCCGAATATTACTTGGAATGTGAATTGGAGCGAAATCGCTAATTCGTAAGACCATTTTACAATTCTGGCTCAAGTTAGAAGCAGAGCCAATATTGCAAGGTGTCGATAGTCCATATCTCGGAAACTATAAGAGATAATGCAATTTGGCAATCGGCAACGTAATTAGCATGCCGAATATTACTAGGAATGTGAATTGGAGCGAAATCGCTAATTCATAAGACCATTTTACATTTCTGGCCCAAGTTAGAAGCAGAGCCAATATTGCAAGATGTCGATAGTCCATATCTCGGAAACTATAAGAGATAATGCAACTTGGCAATCGGCAACGTAATTAGCATGCCGAATATTACTTGGAATGTGAATTGGAGCGAAATCGTTAATTCATAAGACCATTTTACAATTCTGGCCCAAGTTAGAAACAGAGCCAATATTGCAAGATGTCGATAGTCCATATCTCGGAAACTATAAGAGATAATGCAATTTGGCAATCGGCAACGTAATTAGCATGCCGAATATTACTTGGAATGTGAATTGGAGCGAAATCGCTAATTCATAAGACCATTTTACATTTCTGGCCCAAGTTAGAAGCAGAGCCAATATTGCAAGATGTCGATAGTCCATATCTCGGAAACTATAAGAGATAATGCAATTTGGCAATCGGCAACGTAGTTAGCATGCCGAATATTACTTGGAATGTGAATTGGAGCGAAATCGTTAATTCATAAGACCATTTTACAATTCTGGCCCAAGTTAGAAGCAGAGCCAATATTGCAAGATGTCGATAGTCCATATCTCGGAAACTATAAGAGATAATGCAATTTGGCAATCGGCAACGTAATTAGCATGCCGAATATTACTTGGAATGTGAATTGGAGCGAAATCGCTAATTCGTAAGACCATTTTACAATTCTGGCTCAAGTTAGAAGCAGAGCCAATATTGCAAGGTGTCGATAGTCCATATCTCGGAAACTATAAGAGATAATGCAATTTGGCAATCGGCAACGTAATTAGCATGCCGAATATTACTAGGAATGTGAATTGGAGCGAAATCGCTAATTCATAAGACCATTTTACATTTCTGGCCCAAGTTAGAAGCAGAGCCAATATTGCAAGATGTCGATAGTCCATATCTCGGAAACTATAAGAGATAATGCAATTTGGCAATCGGCAACGTAATTAGCATGCCGAATATTACTTGGAATGTGAATTGGAGCGAAATCGCTAATTCGTAAGACCATTTTACAATTCTGGCTCAAGTTAGAAGCAGAGCCAATATTGCAAGGTGTCGATAGTCCATATCTCGGAAACTATAAGAGATAATGCAATTTGGCAATCGGCAACGTAATTAGCATGCCGAATATTACTTGGAATGTGAATTGGAGCGAAATCGCTAATTCATAAGACCATTTTACATTTCTGGCCCAAGTTAGAAGCAGAGCCAATATTGCAAGATGTCGATAGTCCATAGCTCGGAAACTATAAGAGATAATGCAATTTGGCAATCGGCAACGTAATTAGCATGCCGAATATTACTTGGAATGTGAATTGGAGCGAAATCGCTAATTCATAAGACCATTTTACAATTCTGGCTCATGTTAGAAGCAGAGCCAATATTGCAAGATGTCGATATTCCATAGCTCGGAAACTATAAGAGATAATGCAATTTGGCAATCGGCAACGTAATTAGCATGCCGAATATTACTTGGAATGTGAATCGGAGCGCAATCGCTAATTCATAAGACCATTTTACATTTCTGGCCCAAGTTAGAAGCAGAGCCTATATTGCAAGATGTCGATAGTTCATATCTCGGAAACTATAAGAGATAATGCAATTTGGCAATCGGCAACGTAATTAGCATGCCGAATATTACTTAGAATGTGAATTGGAGCGAAATCGCTAATTCATAAGACCATTTTACATTTCTGGCCCAAGTTAGAAGCAGAGCCAATATTGCAAGATGTCGATAGTCCATATCTCGGAAACTATAAGAGATAATGCAATTTGGCAATCGGCAACGTAATTAGCATGCCGAATATTACTTGGAATGTGAATTGGAGCGAAATCGCTAATTCGTAAGACCATTTTACAATTCTGGCTCAAGTTAGAAGCAGAGCCAATATTGCAAGGTGTCGATAGTCCATATCTCGGAAACTATAAGAGATAATGCAATTGGGCAATCGGCAACGTAATTAGCATGCCGAATATTACTTAGAATGTGAATTGGAGCGAAATCGCTAATTCATAAGACCATTTTACATTTCTGGCCCAAGTTAGAAGCAGAGCCAATATTGCAAGATGTCGATAGTCCATATCTCGGAAACTATAAGAGATAATGCAATTTGGCAATCGGCAACGTAATTAGCGTGCCGAATATTACTTGGAATGTGAATTGGAGCGAAATCGCTAATTCGTAAGACCATTTTACAATTCTGGCTCAAGTTAGAAGCAGAGCCAATATTGCAAGGTGTCGATAGTCCATATCTCGGAAACTATAAGAGATAATGCAATTTGGCAATCGGCAACGTAATTAGCATGCCGAATATTACTTGGAATGTGAATTGGAGCGAAATCGCTAATTCATAAGACCATTTTACAATTCTGGCTCAAGTTAGAAGCAGAGCCAATATTGCAAGATGTCGATAGTCCATAGCTCGGAAACTATAAGAGATAATGCAATTTGGCAATCGGCAACGTAATTAGCATGCCTAATATTACTTGGAATGTGAATTGGAGCGAAATCGCTAATTCATAAGACCATTTTACAATTCTGGCTCAAGTTAGAAGCAGAGCCAATATTGCAAGATGTCGATAGTCCATATCTCGGAAACTATAAGAGATAATGCAATTTGGCAATCGGCAACGTAATTAGCATGCCGAATGTTACTTGGAATGTGAATTGGAGCGATATCGCTAATTCATAAGACCATTTTACAATTCTGGCTCAAGTTAGAAGCAGAGCCAATATTGCAAGATGTCGATAGTCCATATCTCGGAAGTTATAAGAGATAATGCAATTTGGCAATCGGCAACGTAATTAGAATGCCGAATATTACTTCGAATGTGAATTGGAGCGAAATCGCTAATTCATAAGACCATTTTACATTTCTGGCCCTAGTTAGAAGCAGAGCCAACATTGCAAGATGTCGATAGTCCATATCTCGGAAACTATAAGAGATAATGCAATTTGGCAATCGGCAACGTAATTAGCATGCCGAATATTACTTGGAATGTGAATTGGAGCGAAATCGCTAATTCGTAAGACCATTTTACATTTCTGGCCCAAGTTAGAAGCAGAGCCAATATTGCAAGATGTCGATAGTCCATATCTCGGAAACTATAAGAGATAATGCAATTTGGCAATCGGCAACGTAGTTAGCATGCCGAATATTACTTGGAATGTGAATTGGAGCGAAATCGTTAATTCATAAGACCATTTTACAATTCTGGCCCAAGTTAGAAGCAGAGCCAATATTGCAAGATGTCGATAGTCCACATCTCGGAAACTATAAGAGATAATGCAATTTGGCAATCGGCAACGTAATTAGCATGCCGAATATTACTTGGAATGTGAATTGGAGCGAAATCGCTAATTCGTAAGACCATTTTACAATTCTGGCTCAAGTTAGAAGCAGAGCCAATATTGCAAGGTGTCGATAGTCCATATCTCGGAAACTATAAGAGATAATGCAATTTGGCAATCGGCAACGTAATTAGCATGCCGAATATTACTTGGAATGTGAATTGGAGCGAAATCGCTAATTCATAAGACCATTTTACATTTCTGGCCCAAGTTAGAAGCAGAGCCAATATTGCAAGATGTCGATAGTCCATATCTCGGAAACTATAAGAGATAATGCAATTTGGCAATCGGCAACGTAATTAGAATGCCGAATATTACTTCGAATGTGAATTGGAGCGAAATCGCTAATTCATAAGACCATTTTACATTTCTGGCCCTAGTTAGAAGCAGAGGCAACATTGCAAGATGTCGATAGTCCATATCTCGGAAACTATAAGAGATAATGCAATTTGGCAATCGGCAACGTAATTAGCATGCCGAATATTACTTGGAATATGAATTGGAGCGATATCGCTAATTCATAAGACCATTTTACAATTCTGGCTCAAGTTAGAAGCAGAGCCAATATTGCAAGATGTCGATAGTCCATATCTCGGAAGTTATAAGAGATAATACAATTTGGCAATCGGCAACGTAATTAGAATGCCGAATATTACTTCGAATGTGAATTGGAGCGAAATCGCTAATTCATAAGACCATTTTACATTTCTGGCCCTAGTTAGAAGCAGAGGCAACATTGCAAGATGTCGATAGTCCATATCTCGGAAACTATAAGAGATAATGCAATTTGGCAATCGGCAACGTAATTAGCATGCCGAATATTACTTGGAATGTGAATTGGAGCGAAATCGCTAATTCATAAGGCCATTTTACATTTCTGGCCCAAGTTAGAAGCAGAGCCAACATTGCAAGATGTCAATAGTCCATATCTCGGAAGCTATAAGGGATAATGCAATTTGGCAAACGGCAACGTAATTAGCATGCCGAATATTACTTGGAATGTGAATTGGAGCGAAATCGCTAATTCATAAGACCATTTTACAATTCTGGCTCAAGTTAGAAGCAGAGCCAATATTGCAAGATGTCGATAGTCCATAGCTCGGAAACTATAAGAGATAATGCAATTTGGCAATCGGCAACGTAATTAGCATGCCGAATATTACTTGGAATGTGAATTGGAGCGAAATCGCTAATTCATAAGACCATTTTACAATTCTGGCTCAAGCTAGAAGCAGAGCCAATATTGCAAGGTGTCGATAGTCCATATCTCGGAAACTATAAGAGATAATGCAATTTGGCAATCGGCAACGTAATTAGCATGCCGAATATTACTTGGAATGTGAATTGGAGCGAAATCGCTAATTCATAAGACCATTTTACACTTCTGGCCCAAGTTAGAAGCAGAGCCAATATTGCAAGATGTCGATAGTCCATATCTCGGAAACTATAAGAGATAATGCAATTTGGCAATCGGCAACGTAATTAGCATGCCGAAAATTACTTGGAATGTGAATTGGAGCGAAATCGCAAATTCATAAGACCATTTTACAATTCTGGCCCAAGTTAGAAGCAGAGCCAATATTGCAAGATGTCGATAGTCCATATCTCGGAAACTATAAGAGATAATGCAATTTGGCAATCGGCAACGTAATTAGCATGCCGAATATTACTTGGAATGTGAATTGGGGCGAAATCGCTAATTCATAAGACCATCTTACATTTCTGGCCCAAGTTAGAAGCAGAGCCAATATTGCAAGATGTCGATAGTCCATATCTCGGAAACTATAAGAGAAAATGCAATTTGGCAATCGGCAACGTAATTAGCATGCCGAATATTACTTGGAATGTGAATTGGAGCGAAATCGCTAATTCGTAAGACCATTTTACAATTCTGGCTCAAGTTAGAAGCAGAGCCAATATTGCAAGGTGTCGATAGTCCATATCTCGGAAACTATAAGAGATAATGCAATTTGGCAATCGGCAACGTAATTAGCATGCCGAATATTACTTGGAATGTGAATTGGAGCGAAATCGCTAATTCATAAGACCATTTTACAATTCTGGCTCAAGTTAGAAGCAGAGCCAATATTGCAAGATGTCGATAGTCCATAGCTCGGAAACTATAAGAGATAATGCAATTTGGCAATCGGCAACGTAATTAGCATGCCTAATATTACTTGGAATGTGAATTGGAGCGAAATCGCTAATTCATAAGACCATTTTACAATTCTGGCTCAAGTTAGAAGCAGAGCCAATATTGCAAGATGTCGATAGTCCATATCTCGGAAGTTATAAGAGATAATGCAATTTGGCAATCGGCAACGTAATTAGAATGCCTAATATTACTTCGAATGTGAATTGGAGCGAAATCGCTAATTCATAAGACCATTTTACATTTCTGGCCCTAGTTAGAAGCAGAGCCAACATTGCAAGATGTCGATAGTCCATATCTCGGAAACTATAAGAGATAATGCAATTTGGCAATCGGCAACGTAATTAGCATGCCGAATATTACTTGGAATGTGAATTGGAGCGAAATCGCTAATTCATAAGACCATTTTACATTTCTGGCCCAAGTTAGAAGCAGAGCCAACATTGCAAGATGTCGATAGTCCATAGCTCGGAAACTATAAGAGATAATGCAATTTGGCAATCGGCAACGTAATTAGCATGCCGAATATTACTTGGAATGTGAATTGGAGCGAAATCGCTAATTCATAAGACCATTTTACATTTCTGGCCCAAGTTAGAAGCAGAGCCAATATTGCAAGATGTCGATAGTCCATATCTCGGAAACTATAAGAGATAATGCAATTTGGCAATCGGCAACGTAGTTAGCATGCCGAATATTACTTGGAATGTGAATTGGAGCGAAATCGTTAATTCATAAGACCATTTTACAATTCTGGCCCAAGTTAGAAGCAGAGCCAATATTGCAAGATGTCGATAGTCCATATCTCGGAAACTATAAGAGATAATGCAATTTGGCAATCGGCAACGTAATTAGCATGCCGAATATTACTTGGAATGTGAATTGGAGCGAAATCGCTAATTCGTAAGACCATTTTACAATTCTGGCTCAAGTTAGAAGCAGAGCCAATATTGCAAGGTGTCGATAGTCCATATCTCGGAAACTATAAGAGATAATGCAATTTGGCAATCGGCAACGTAGTTAGCATGCCGAATATTACTTGGAATGTGAATTGGAGCGAAATCGTTAATTCATAAGACCATTTTACAATTCTGGCCCAAGTTAGAAGCAGAGCCAATATTGCAAGATGTCGATAGTCCATATCTCGGAAACTATAAGAGATAATGCAATTTGGCAATCGGCAACGTAATTAGCATGCCGAATATTACTTGGAATGTGAATTGGAGCGAAATCGCTAATTCGTAAGACCATTTTACAATTCTGGCTCAAGTTAGAAGCAGAGCCAATATTGCAAGGTGTCGATAGTCCATATCTCGGAAACTATAAGAGATAATGCAATTTGGCAATCGGCAACGTAATTAGCATGCCGAATATTACTTGGAATGTGAATTGGAGCGAAATCGCTAATTCGTAAGACCATTTTACAATTCTGGCTCAAGTTAGAAGCAGAGCCAATATTGCAAGGTGTCGATAGTCCATATCTCGGAAACTATAAGAGATAATGCAATTTGGAATGTGAATTGGAGCGAAATCGCTAATTCATAAGACCATTTTACATTTCTGGCCCAAGTTAGAAGCAGAGCCAATATTGCAAGATGTCGATAGTCCATATCTCGGAAACTATAAGAGATAATGCAATTTGGCAATCGGCAACGTAATTAGCATGCCGAATATTACTTGGAATGTGAATTGGAGCGAAATCGTTAATTCATAAGACCATTTTACAATTCTGGCCCAAGTTAGAAGCAGAGCCAATATTGCAAGATGTCGATAGTCCATATCTCGGAAACTATAAGAGATAATGCAATTTGGCAATCGGCAACGTAATTAGCATGCCGAATATTACTTGGAATGTGAATTGGAGCGAAATCGCTAATTCATAAGACCATTTTACATTTCTGGCCCAAGTTAGAAGCAGAGCCAATATTGCAAGATGTCGATAGTCCATATCTCGGAAACTATAAGAGATAATGCAATTTGGCAATCGGCAACGTAGTTAGCATGCCGAATATTACTTGGAATGTGAATTGGAGCGAAATCGTTAATTCATAAGACCATTTTACAATTCTGGCCCAAGTTAGAAGCAGAGCCAATATTGCAAGATGTCGATAGTCCATATCTCGGAAACTATAAGAGATAATGCAATTTGGCAATCGGCAACGTAATTAGCATGCCGAATATTACTTGGAATGTGAATTGGAGCGAAATCGCTAATTCGTAAGACCATTTTACAATTCTGGCTCAAGTTAGAAGCAGAGCCAATATTGCAAGGTGTCGATAGTCCATATCTCGGAAACTATAAGAGATAATGCAATTTGGCAATCGGCAACGTAATTAGCATGCCGAATATTACTAGGAATGTGAATTGGAGCGAAATCGCTAATTCATAAGACCATTTTACATTTCTGGCCCAAGTTAGAAGCAGAGCCAATATTGCAAGATGTCGATAGTCCATATCTCGGAAACTATAAGAGATAATGCAATTTGGCAATCGGCAACGTAATTAGCATGCCGAATATTACTTGGAATGTGAATTGGAGCGAAATCGCTAATTCGTAAGACCATTTTACAATTCTGGCTCAAGTTAGAAGCAGAGCCAATATTGCAAGGTGTCGATAGTCCATATCTCGGAAACTATAAGAGATAATGCAATTTGGCAATCGGCAACGTAATTAGCATGCCGAATATTACTTGGAATGTGAATTGGAGCGAAATCGCTAATTCATAAGACCATTTTACATTTCTGGCCCAAGTTAGAAGCAGAGCCAATATTGCAAGATGTCGATAGTCCATAGCTCGGAAACTATAAGAGATAATGCAATTTGGCAATCGGCAACGTAATTAGCATGCCGAATATTACTTGGAATGTGAATTGGAGCGAAATCGCTAATTCATAAGACCATTTTACAATTCTGGCTCATGTTAGAAGCAGAGCCAATATTGCAAGATGTCGATATTCCATAGCTCGGAAACTATAAGAGATAATGCAATTTGGCAATCGGCAACGTAATTAGCATGCCGAATATTACTTGGAATGTGAATCGGAGCGCAATCGCTAATTCATAAGACCATTTTACATTTCTGGCCCAAGTTAGAAGCAGAGCCTATATTGCAAGATGTCGATAGTTCATATCTCGGAAACTATAAGAGATAATGCAATTTGGCAATCGGCAACGTAATTAGCATGCCGAATATTACTTAGAATGTGAATTGGAGCGAAATCGCTAATTCATAAGACCATTTTACATTTCTGGCCCAAGTTAGAAGCAGAGCCAATATTGCAAGATGTCGATAGTCCATATCTCGGAAACTATAAGAGATAATGCAATTTGGCAATCGGCAACGTAATTAGCATGCCGAATATTACTTGGAATGTGAATTGGAGCGAAATCGCTAATTCGTAAGACCATTTTACAATTCTGGCTCAAGTTAGAAGCAGAGCCAATATTGCAAGGTGTCGATAGTCCATATCTCGGAAACTATAAGAGATAATGCAATTGGGCAATCGGCAACGTAATTAGCATGCCGAATATTACTTGGAATGTGAATTGGAGCGAAATCGCTAATTCATAAGACCATTTTACAATTCTGGCTCAAGTTAGAAGCAGAGCCAATATTGCAAGATGTCGATAGTCCATAGCTCGGAAACTATAAGAGATAATGCAATTTGGCAATCGGCAACGTAATTAGCATGCCTAATATTACTTGGAATGTGAATTGGAGCGAAATCGCTAATTCATAAGACCATTTTACAATTCTGGCTCAAGTTAGAAGCAGAGCCAATATTGCAAGATGTCGATAGTCCATATCTCGGAAACTATAAGAGATAATGCAATTTGGCAATCGGCAACGTAATTAGCATGCCGAATGTTACTTGGAATGTGAATTGGAGCGATATCGCTAATTCATAAGACCATTTTACAATTCTGGCTCAAGTTAGAAGCAGAGCCAATATTGCAAGATGTCGATAGTCCATATCTCGGAAGTTATAAGAGATAATGCAATTTGGCAATCGGCAACGTAATTAGAATGCCGAATATTACTTCGAATGTGAATTGGAGCGAAATCGCTAATTCATAAGACCATTTTACATTTCTGGCCCTAGTTAGAAGCAGAGCCAACATTGCAAGATGTCGATAGTCCATATCTCGGAAACTATAAGAGATAATGCAATTTGGCAATCGGCAACGTAATTAGCATGCCGAATATTACTTGGAATGTGAATTGGAGCGAAATCGCTAATTCATAAGACCATTTTACATTTCTGGCCCAAGTTAGAAGCAGAGCCAACATTGCAAGATGTCGATAGTCCATAGCTCGGAAACTATAAGAGATAATGCAATTTGGCAATCGGCAACGTAATTAGCATGCCGAATATTACTTGGAATGTGAATTGGAGCGAAATCGCTAATTCGTAAGACCATTTTACATTTCTGGCCCAAGTTAGAAGCAGAGCCAATATTGCAAGATGTCGATAGTCCATATCTCGGAAACTATAAGAGATAATGCAATTTGGCAATCGGCAACGTAGTTAGCATGCCGAATATTACTTGGAATGTGAATTGGAGCGAAATCGTTAATTCATAAGACCATTTTACAATTCTGGCCCAAGTTAGAAGCAGAGCCAATATTGCAAGATGTCGATAGTCCATATCTCGGAAACTATAAGAGATAATGCAATTTGGCAATCGGCAACGTAATTAGCATGCCGAATATTACTTGGAATGTGAATTGGAGCGAAATCGCTAATTCGTAAGACCATTTTACAATTCTGGCTCAAGTTAGAAGCAGAGCCAATATTGCAAGGTGTCGATAGTCCATATCTCGGAAACTATAAGAGATAATGCAATTTGGCAATCGGCAACGTAATTAGCATGCCGAATATTACTTGGAATGTGAATTGGAGCGAAATCGCTAATTCATAAGACCATTTTACATTTTTGGCCCAAGTTAGAAGCAGAGCCAATATTGCAAGATGTCGATAGTCCATATCTCGGAAACTATAAGAGATATTGCAATTTGGCAATCGGCAACGTAGTTAGCATGCCGAATATTACTTGGAATGTGAATTGGAGCGAAATCGCTAATTCATAAGACCATTTTACAATTCTGGCTCAAGTTAGAAGCAGAGCCAATATTGCAAGATGTCGATAGTATATAGCTCGGAAACTATAAGAGATAATGCAATTTGGCAATCGGCAACGTAATTAGCATGCCGAAAATTACTTGGAATGTGAATTGGAGCGAAATCGCTAATTCATAAGACCATTTTACAATTCTGGCTCAAGTTAGAAGCAGAGCCAATATTGCAAGATGTCGATAGTCCATATCTCGGAAACTATAAGAGATAATGCAATTTGGCAATCGGCAACGTAATTAGCATGCCGAATATTACTTGGAATGTGAATTGGAGCGATATCGCTAATTCATAAGACCATTTTACAATTCTGGCTCAAGTTAGAAGCAGAGCCAATATTGCAAGATGTCGATAGTCCATATCTCGGAAGTTATAAGAGATAATACAATTTGGCAATCGGCAACGTAATTAGAATGCCGAATATTACTTCGAATGTGAATTGGAGCGAAATCGCTAATTCATAAGACCATTTTACATTTCTGGCCCTAGTTAGAAGCAGAGCCAATATTGCAAGATGTCGATAGTCCATATCTCGGAAACTAAAAGAGATAATGCAATTTGGCAATCGGCAACGTAATTAGCATGCCGAATATTACTTGGAATGTGAATTGGAGCGAAATCGCTAATTCGTAAGACCATTTTACAATTCTGGCTCAAGTTAGAAGCAGAGCCAATATTGCAAGGTGTCGATAGTCCATATCTCGGAAACTATAAGAGATAATGCAATTTGGCAATCGGCAACGTAATTAGCATGCCGAATATTACTTGGAATGTGAATTGGAGCGAAATCGCTAATTCATAAGACCATTTTACAATTCTGGCTCAAGTTAGAAGCAGAGCCAATATTGCAAGATGTCGATAGTCCATAGCTCGGAAACTATAAGAGATAATGCAATTTGGCAATCGGCAACGTAATTAGCATGCCGAATGTTACTTGGAATGTGAATTGGAGCGATATCGCTAATTCATAAGACCATTTTACAATTCTGGCTCAAGTTAGAAGCAGAGCCAATATTGCAAGATGTCGATAGTCCATAGCTCGGAAACTATAAGAGATAATGCAATTTGGCAATCGGCAACGTAATTAGCATGCCTAATATTACTTGGAATGTGAATTGGAGCGAAATCGCTAATTCATAAGACCATTTTACAATTCTGGCTCAAGTTAGAAGCAGAGCCAATATTGCAAGATGTCGATAGTCCATATCTCGGAAACTATAAGAGATAATGCAATTTGGCAATCGGCAACGTAATTAGCATGCCGAATGTTACTTGGAATGTGAATTGGAGCGATATCGCTAATTCATAAGACCATTTTACAATTCTGGCTCAAGTTAGAAGCAGAGCCAATATTGCAAGATGTCGATAGTCCATATCTCGGAAACTATAAGAGATAATGCAATTTGGCAATCGGCAACGTAATTAGCATGCCGAATATTACTTGGAATGTGAATTGGAGCGAAATCGCTAATTCGTAAGACCATTTTACAATTCTGGCTCAAGTTAGAAGCAGAGCCAATATTGCAAGGTGTCGATAGTCCATATCTCGGAAACTATAAGAGATAATGCAATTTGGCAATCGGCAACGTAATTAGCATGCCGAATATTACTTGGAATGTGAATTGGAGCGAAATCGCTAATTCATAAGACCATTTTACAATTCTGGCTCAAGTTAGAAGCAGAGCCAATATTGCAAGATGTCGATAGTCCATAGCTCGGAAACTATAAGAGATAATGCAATTTGGCAATCGGCAACGTAATTAGCATGCCGAATGTTACTTGGAATGTGAATTGGAGCGATATCGCTAATTCATAAGACCATTTTACAATTCTGGCTCAAGTTAGAAGCAGAGCCAATATTGCAAGATGTCGATAGTCCATAGCTCGGAAACTATAAGAGATAATGCAATTTGGCAATCGGCAACGTAATTAGCATGCCTAATATTACTTGGAATGTGAATTGGAGCGAAATCGCTAATTCATAAGACCATTTTACAATTCTGGCTCAAGTTAGAAGCAGAGCCAATATTGCAAGATGTCGATAGTCCATATCTCGGAAACTATAAGAGATAGTGCAATTTGGCAATCGGCAACGTAATTAGCATGCCGAATGTTACTTGGAATGTGAATTGAAGCGATATCGCTAATTCATGAGACCATTTTACAATTCTGGCTCAAGTTAGAAGCAGAGCCAATATTGCAAGATGTCGATAGTCCATATCTCGGAAACTATAAGAGATAATGCAATTTGACAATCGGCAACGTAATTAGCATGCCGAATATTACTTGGAATGTGAATTGGAGCGAAATCGCTAATTCATAAGACCATTTTACATTTCTGGCCCAAGTTAGAAGCAGAGCCAATATTGCAAGATGTCGATAGTCCATATCTCGAAAACTATAAGAGATAATCCAATTTGGCAATCGGCAACGTAATTAGCATGCCGAATATTACTTGGAATGTGAATTGGAGCGAAATCGCTAATTCATAAGACCATTTTACAATTCTGGCTCAAGTTAGAAGCAGAGCCAATATTGCAAGATGTCGATATTCCATAGCTCGGAAACTATAAGAGATAATGCAATTTGGCAATCGGCAACGTAATTAGCATGCCGAATATTACTTGGAATGTGAATTGGAGCGAAATCGCAATTCATAAGACCATTTTACAATTCTGGCTCAAGCTAGAAGCAGAGCCAATATTGCAAGGTGTCGATAGTCCATATCTCGGAA
Organism: Rhynchophorus ferrugineus; assembly: GCF_030347505.1. Lineage (NCBI taxonomy): Eukaryota > Metazoa > Arthropoda > Insecta > Coleoptera > Curculionidae > Rhynchophorus > Rhynchophorus ferrugineus. The sequence goes on from NW_027472911.1 coordinate 51,064, forward strand.
ACTATAAGAGATAATGCAATTTGGCAATCGGCAACGTAATTAGCATGCCGAATATTACTTGAAATGTGAATTGGAGCGAAATCGCTAATTCATAAGACCATTTTACATTTCTGGCCCAAGTTAGAAGCAGAGCCAATATTGCAAGATGTCGATAGTCCATATCTCGGAAACTATAAGAGATAATGCAATTTGGCAATCGGCAACGTAATTAGCATGCCGAATATTACTTGGAATGTGAATTGGAGCGAAATCGCTAATTCGTAAGACCATTTTACAATTCTGGCTCAAGTTAGAAGCAGAGCCAATATTGCAAGGTGTCGATAGTCCATATCTCGGAAACTATAAGAGATAATGCAATTTGGCAATCGGCAACGTAATTAGCATGCCGAATATTACTTGGAATGTGAATTGGAGCGAAATCGCTAATTCATAAGACCATTTTACATTTCTGGCCCAAGTTAGAAGCAGAGCCAATATTGCAAGATGTCGATAGTCCATATCTCGGAAACTATAAGAGATAATGCAATTTGGCAATCGGCAACGTAGTTAGCATGCCGAATATTACTTGGAATGTGAATTGGAGCGAAATCGCTAATTCATAAGACCATTTTACAATTCTGGCTCAAGTTAGAAGCAGAGCCAATATTGCAAGATGTCGATAGTATATAGCTCGGAAACTATAAGAGATAATGCAATTTGGCAATCGGCAACGTAATTAGCATGCCGAATATTACTTGGAATGTAAATTGGAGCGAAATCGCTAATTCATAAGACCATTTTACAATTCTGGCTCAAGTTAGAAGCAGAGCCAATATTGCAAGATGTCGATAGTCCATATCTCGGAAACTATAAGAGATAATACAATTTGGCAATCGGCAACGTAATTAGCATGCCGAATATTACTTGGAATGTGAATTGGAGCGATATCGCTAATTCATAAGACCATTTTACAATTCTGGCTCAAGTTAGAAGCAGAGCCAATATTGCAAGATGTCGATAGTCCATATCTCGGAAGTTATAAGAGATAAAACAATTTGGCAATCGGCAACGTAATTAGAATGCCGAATATTACTTCGAATGTGAATTGGAGCGAAATCGCTAATTCATAAGACCATTTTACATTTCTGGCCCTAGTTAGAAGCAGAGGCAACATTGCAAGATGTCGATAGTCCATATCTCGGAAACTATAAGAGATAATGCAATTTGGCAATCGGCAACGTAATTAGCATGCCGAATATTACTTGGAATGTGAATTGGAGCGAAATCGCTAATTCATAAGACCATTTTACATTTCTGGCCCAAGTTAGAAGCAGAGCCAACATTGCAAGATGTCGATAGTCCATATCTCGGAAACTATAAGGGATAATGCAATTTGGCAAACGGCAACGTAAATAGCATGCCGAATATTACTTGGAATGTGAATTGGAGCGAAATCGCTAATTCATAAGACCATTTTACAATTCTGGCTCAAGTTAGAAGCAGAGCCAATATTGCAAGATGTCGATAGTCCATAGCTCGGAAACTATAAGAGATAATGCAATTTGGCAATCGGCAACGTAATTAGCATGCCGAATATTACTTGGAATGTGAATTGGAGCGAAATCGCTAATTCATAAGACCATTTTACAATTCTGGCTCAAGCTAGAAGCAGAGCCAATATTGCAAGGTGTCGATAGTCCATATCTCGGAAACTATAAGAGATAATGCAATTTGGCAATCGGCAACGTAATTAGCATGCCGAATATTACTTGGAATGTGAATTGGAGCGAAATCGCTAATTCATAAGACCATTTTACATTTCTGGCCCAAGTTAGAAGCAGAGCCAATATTGCAAGATGTCGATAGTCCATATCTCGGAAACTATAAGAGATAATGCAATTTGGCAATCGGCAACGTAATTAGCATGCCGAATATTACTTGGAATGTGAATTGGAGCGAAATCGCAAATTCATAAGACCATTTTACAATTCTGGCCCAAGTTAGAAGCAGAGCCAATATTGCAAGATGTCGATAGTCCATAGCTCGGAAACTATAAGAGATAATGCAATCTGGCAATCGGCAACGTAATTAGCATGCCTAATATTACTTGGAATGTGAATTGGAGCGAAATCGCTAATTCATAAGACCATTTTACAATTCTGGCTCAAGTTAGAAGCAGAGCCAATATTGCAAGATGTCGATAGTCCATATCTCGGAAACTATAAGAGATAATGCAATTTGGCAATCGGCAACGTAATTGGCATGCCGAATGTTACTTGGAATGTGAATTGGAGCGATATCGCTAATTCATAAGACCATTTTACAATTCTGGCTCAAGTTAGAAGCAGAGCCAATATTGCAAGATGTCGATAGTCCATATCTCGGAAGTTATAAGAGATAATGTAATTTGGCAATCGGCAACCTAATTAGCATGCCGTATATTACTTAGAATGTGAATTGGAGCGAAATCGCTAATTCATAAGACCATTTTACATTTCTGGCCCAAGTTAGAAGCAGAGCCAATATTGCAAGATGTCGATAGTCCATATCTCGGAAACTATAAGAGATAATCCAATTTGGCAATCGGCAACGTAATTAGCATGCCGAATATTACTTGGAATGTGAATTGGAGCGAAATCGCAATTCATAAGACCATTTTACAATTCTGGCTCAAGCTAGAAGCAGAGCCAATATTGCAAGGTGTCGATAGTCCATATCTCGGAAACTATAAGAGATAATGCAATTTGGCAATCGGCAACGTAATTAGCATGCCGAATATTACTTGAAATGTGAATTGGAGCGAAATCGCTAATTCATAAGACCATTTTACATTTCTGGCCCAAGTAAGAAGCAGAGCCAATATTGCAAGATGTCGATAGTCCATATCTCGGAAACTATAAGAGATAATGCAATTTGGCAATCGGCAACGTAATTAGCATGCCGAATATTACTTGGAATGTGAATTGGGGCGAAATCGCTAATTCATAAGACCATTTTACATTTCTGGCCCAAGTTAGAAGCAGAGCCAATATTGCAAGATGTCGATAGTCCATATCTCGGAAACTATAAGAGATAATGCAATTTGGCAATCGGCAACGTAATTAGCATGCCGAATATTACTTGGAATGTGAAATGGAGCGAAATCGCTAATTCATAAGACCATTTTACAATTCTGGCTCAAGTTAGAAGCAGAGCCAATATTGCAAGATGTCGATAGTCCATAGCTCGGAAACTATAAGAGATAATGCAATTTGGCAATCGGCAACGTAATTAGCATGCCGAATATTACTTGGAATGTGAATTGGAGCGAAATCGCTAATTCATAAGACCATTTTACAATTCTGGCTCAAGTTAGAAGCAGAGCCAATATTGCAAGATGTCGATAGTCCATAGCTCGGAAACTATAAGAGATAATGCAATTTGGCAATCGGCAACGTAATTAGCATGCCGAATATTACTTGGAATGTGAATCGGAGCGCAATCGCTAATTCATAAGACCATTTTACATTTCTGGCCCAAGTTAGAAGCAGAGCCTATATTGCAAGATGTCGATAGTTCATATCTCGGAAACTATAAGAGATAATGCAATTTGGCAATCGGCAACGTAATTAGCATGCCGAATATTACTTAGAATGTGAATTGGAGCGAAATCGCTAATTCATAAGACCATTTTACATATCTGGCCAAAGTTAGAAGCAGAGCCAATATTGCAAGATGTCGATAGTCCATATCTCGGAAACTAAAAGAGATAATGCAATTTGGCAATCGGCAACGTAATTAGCATGCCGAATATTACTTGGAATGTGAATTGGAGCGAAATCGCTAATTCGTAAGACCATTTTACAATTCTGGCTCAAGTTAGAAGCAGAGCCAATATTGCAAGGTGTCGATAGTCCATATCTCGGAAACTATAAGAGATAATGCAATTTGGCAATCGGCAACGTAATTAGCATGCCGAATATTACTTGGAATGTGAATTGGAGCGAAATCGCTAATTCATAAGACCATTTTACAATTCTGGCTCAAGTTAGAAGCAGAGCCAATATTGCAAGATGTCGATAGTCCATAGCTCGGAAACTATAAGAGATAATGCAATTTGGCAATCGGCAACGTAATTAGCATGCCGAATGTTACTTGGAATGTGAATTGGAGCGATATCGCTAATTCATAAGACCATTTTACAATTCTGGCTCAAGTTAGAAGCAGAGCCAATATTGCAAGATGTCGATAGTCCATAGCTCGGAAACTATAAGAGATAATGCAATTTGGCAATCGGCAACGTAATTAGCATGCCTAATATTACTTGGAATGTGAATTGGAGCGAAATCGCTAATTCATAAGACCATTTTACAATTCTGGCTCAAGTTAGAAGCAGAGCCAATATTGCAAGATGTCGATAGTCCATATCTCGGAAACTATAAGAGATAATGCAATTTGGCAATCGGCAACGTAATTAGCATGCCGAATGTTACTTGGAATGTGAATTGGAGCGATATCGCTAATTCATAAGACCATTTTACAATTCTGGCTCAAGTTAGAAGCAGAGCCAATATTGCAAGGTGTCGATAGTCCATATCTCGGAAACTATAAGAGATAATGCAATTTGGCAATCGGCAACGTAATTAGCATGCCGAATATTACTTGGAATGTGAATTGGAGCGAAATCGCTAATTCATAAGACCATTTTACAATTCTGGCTCAAGTTAGAAGCAGAGCCAATATTGCAAGATGTCGATAGTCCATAGCTCGGAAACTATAAGAGATAATGCAATTTGGCAATCGGCAACGTAATTAGCATGCCGAATGTTACTTGGAATGTGAATTGGAGCGATATCGCTAATTCATAAGACCATTTTACAATTCTGGCTCAAGTTAGAAGCAGAGCCAATATTGCAAGATGTCGATAGTCCATAGCTCGGAAACTATAAGAGATAATGCAATTTGGCAATCGGCAACGTAATTAGCATGCCTAATATTACTTGGAATGTGAATTGGAGCGAAATCGCTAATTCATAAGACCATTTTACAATTCTGGCTCAAGTTAGAAGCAGAGTCAATATTGCAAGATGTCGATAGTCCATATCTCGGAAACTATAAGAGATAGTGCAATTTGGCAATCGGCAACGTAATTAGCATGCCGAATGTTACTTGGAATGTGAATTGAAGCGATATCGCTAATTCATAAGACCATTTTACAATTCTGGCTCAAGTTAGAAGCAGAGCCAATATTGCAAGATGTCGATAGTCCATATCTCGGAAACTATAAGAGATAATGCAATTTGACAATCGGCAACGTAATTAGCATGCCGAATATTACTTGGAATGTGAATTGGAGCGAAATCGCTAATTCATAAGACCATTTTACATTTCTGGCCCAAGTTAGAAGCAGAGCCAATATTGCAAGATGTCGATAGTCCATATCTCGAAAACTATAAGAGATAATGCAATTTGGCAATCGGCAACGTAATTAGCATGCCGAATATTACTTGGAATGTGAATTGGAGCGAAATCGCTAATTCATAAGACCATTTTACAATTCTGGCTCAAGTTAGAAGCAGAGCCAATATTGCAAGATGTCGATATTCCATAGCTCGGAAACTATAAGAGATAATGCAATTTGGCAATCGGCAACGTAATTAGCATGCCGAATATTACTTGGAATGTGAATTGGAGCGAAATCGCAATTCATAAGACCATTTTACAATTCTGGCTCAAGCTAGAAGCAGAGCCAATATTGCAAGGTGTCGATAGTCCATATCTCGGAAACTATAAGAGATAATGCAATTTGGCAATCGGCAACGTAATTAGCATGCCGAATATTACTTGAAATGTGAATTGGAGCGAAATCGCTAATTCATAAGACCATTTTACATTTCTGGCCCAAGTTAGAAGCAGAGCCAATATTGCAAGATGTCGATAGTCCATATCTCGGAAACTATAAGAGATAATGCAATTTGGCAATCGGCAACGTAATTAGCATGCCGAATATTAGTTGGAATGTGAATTAGAGCGAAATCGCAAATTCATAAGACCATTTTACAATTCTGGCCCAAGTTAGAAGCAGAGCCAATATTACAAGATGTCGATAGTCCATATCTCGGAAACTATAAGAGATAATGCAATTTGGCAATCGGCAACGTAATTAGCATGCCGAATATTACTTGGAATGTGAATTGGGGCGAAATCGCTAATTCATAAGACCATTTTACATTTCTGGCCCAAGTTAGAAGCAGAGCCAATATTGCAAGATGTCGATAGTCCATATCTCGGAAACTATAAGAGATAATGCAATTTGGCAATCGGCAACGTAATTAGCATGCCGAATATTACTTGGAATGTGAAATGGAGCGAAATCGCTAATTCATAAGACCATTTTACAATTCTGGCTCAAGTTAGAAGCAGAGCCAATATTGCAAGATGTCGATAGTCCATAGCTCGGAAACTATAAGAGATAATGCAATTTGGCAATCGGCAACGTAATTAGCATGCCGAATATTACTTGGAATGTGAATTGGAGCGAAATCGCTAATTCATAAGACCATCTTACAATTCTGGCTCAAGTTAGAAGCAGAGCCAATATTGCAAGATGTCGATAGTCCATAGCTCGGAAACTATAAGAGATAATGCAATTTGGCAATCGGCAACGTAATTAGCATGCCGAATATTACTTGGAATGTGAATCGGAGCGCAATCGCTAATTCATAAGACCATTTTACATTTCTGGCCCAAGTTAGAAGCAGAGCCTATATTGCAAGATGTCGATAGTTCATATCTCGGAAACTATAAGAGATAATGCAATTTGGCAATCGGCAACGTAATTAGCATGCCGAATATTACTTAGAATGTGAATTGGAGCGAAATCGCTAATTCATAAGACCATTTTACATATCTGGCCAAAGTTAGAAGCAGAGCCAATATTGCAAGATGTCGATAGTCCATATCTCGGAAACTAAAAGAGATAATGCAATTTGGCAATCGGCAACGTAATTAGCATGCCGAATATTACTTGGAATGTGAATTGGAGCGAAATCGCTAATTCGTAAGACCATTTTACAATTCTGGCTCAAGTTAGAAGCAGAGCCAATATTGCAAGGTGTCGATAGTCCATATCTCGGAAACTATAAGAGATAATGCAATTTGGCAATCGGCAACGTAATTAGCATGCCGAATATTACTTGGAATGTGAATTGGAGCGAAATCGCTAATTCATAAGACCATTTTACAATTCTGGCTCAAGTTAGAAGCAGAGCCAATATTGCAAGATGTCGATAGTCCATAGCTCGGAAACTATAAGAGATAATGCAATTTGGCAATCGGCAACGTAATTAGCATGCCGAATGTTACTTGGAATGTGAATTGGAGCGATATCGCTAATTCATAAGACCATTTTACAATTCTGGCTCAAGTTAGAAGCAGAGCCAATATTGCAAGATGTCGATAGTCCATAGCTCGGAAACTATAAGAGATAATGCAATTTGGCAATCGGCAACGTAATTAGCATGCCTAATATTACTTGGAATGTGAATTGGAGCGAAATCGCTAATTCATAAGACCATTTTACAATTCTGGCTCAAGTTAGAAGCAGAGCCAATATTGCAAGATGTCGATAGTCCATATCTCGGAAACTATAAGAGATAATGCAATTTGGCAATCGGCAACGTAATTAGCATACCGAATGTTACTTGGAATGTGAATTGGAGCGATATCGCTAATTCATAAGACCATTTTACAATTCTGGCTCAAGTTAGAAGCAGAGCCAATATTGCAAGATGTCGATAGTCCATATCTCGGAAACTATAAGAGATAATGCAATTTGGCAATCGGCAACGTAATTAGCATGCCGAATATTACTTGGAATGTGAATTGGAGCGAAATCGCTAATTCGTAAGACCATTTTACAATTCTGGCTCAAGTTAGAAGCAGAGCCAATATTGCAAGGTGTCGATAGTCCATATCTCGGAAACTATAAGAGATAATGCAATTTGGCAATCGGCAACGTAATTAGCATGCCGAATATTACTTGGAATGTGAATTGGAGCGAAATCGCTAATTCATAAGACCATTTTACAATTCTGGCTCAAGTTAGAAGCAGAGCCAATATTGCAAGATGTCGATAGTCCATAGCTCGGAAACTATAAGAGATAATGCAATTTGGCAATCGGCAACGTAATTAGCATGCCGAATGTTACTTGGAATGTGAATTGGAGCGATATCGCTAATTCATAAGACCATTTTACAATTCTGGCTCAAGTTAGAAGCAGAGCCAATATTGCAAGATGTCGATAGTCCATAGCTCGGAAACTATAAGAGATAATGCAATTTGGCAATCGGCAACGTAATTAGCATGCCTAATATTACTTGGAATGTGAATTGGAGCGAAATCGCTAATTCATAAGACCATTTTACAATTCTGGCTCAAGTTAGAAGCAGAGCCAATATTGCAAGATGTCGATAGTCCATATCTCGGAAACTATAAGAGATAGTGCAATTTGGCAATCGGCAACGTAATTAGCATGCCGAATGTTACTTGGAATGTGAATTGAAGCGATATCGCTAATTCATAAGACCATTTTACAATTCTGGCTCAAGTTAGAAGCAGAGCCAATATTGCAAGATGTCGATAGTCCATATCTCGGAAACTATAAGAGATAATGCAATTTGGCAATCGGCAACGTAATTAGCATGCCGAATATTACTTGGAATGTGAATTGGAGCGAAATCGCTAATTCATAAGACCATTTTACAATTCTGGCTCAAGTTAGAAGCAGAGCCAATATTGCAAGATGTCGATAGTCCATAGCTCGGAAACTATAAGAGATAATGCAATTTGGCAATCGGCAACGTAATTAGCATGCCTAATATTACTTGGAATGTGAATTGGAGCGAAATCGCTAATTCATAAGACCATTTTACAATTCTGGCTCAAGTTAGAAGCAGAGCCAATATTGCAAGATGTCGATAGTCCATATCTCGGAAACTATAAGAGATAATGCAATTTGGCAATCGGCAACGTAATTAGCATGCCGAATGTTACTTGGAATGTGAATTGGAGCGATATCGCTAATTCATAAGACCATTTTACAATTCTGGCTCAAGTTAGAAGCAGAGCCAATATTGCAAGATGTCGATAGTCCATATCTCGGAAACTATAAGAGATAATGCAATTTGGCAATCGGCAACGTAATTAGCATGCCGAATATTACTTGGAATGTGAATTGGAGCGAAATCGCTAATTCATAAGACCATTTTACATTTCTGGCCCAAGTTAGAAGCAGAGCCAATATTGCAAGATGTCGATAGTCCATAGCTCGGAAACTATAAGAGATAATGCAATTTGGCAATCGGCAACGTAATTAGAATGCCGAATATTACTGGGAATGTGAATTGGAGCGAAATCGCTAATTCATAAGACCATTTTACATTTCTGGCCCAAGCTAGAAGCAGAGCCAGTATTGCAAGATGTCGATAGTCCATATCTCGGAAACTATAAGAGATAATGCAATTTGGAAATTGGCAACGTAATTAGCATGCCGAATATTACTTGGAATGTGAATTGGAGCGAAATCGCTAATTCATAAGACCATTTTGCAATTCTGGCTCAAGTTAGAAGCAGAGCCAATATTGCAAGATGTCGATAGTCCATAGCTCGGAAACTATAAGAGATAATGCAATTTGGCAATCGGCAACGTAATTAGCATGCCGAATATTACTTGGAATATGAATTGGAGCGAAATCGCTAATTCATAAGACCATTTTACATTTCAGGCCCAAGTTAGAAGCAGAGCCTATATTGCAAGATGTCGATAGTTCATATCTCGGAAACTATAAGAGATAATGCAATTTGGCAATCGGCAACGTAATTAGCATGCCGAATATTACTTAGAATGTGAATTGGAGCGAAATCGCTAATTCATAAGACCATTTTACATTTCTGGCCCAAGTTAGAAGCAGAGCCAATATTGCAAGATGTCGATAGTCCATATCTCGGAAACTATAAGAGATAATGCAATTTGGCAATCGGCAACGTAATTAGCATGCCGAATATTACTTGGTATGTGAATTGGAGCGAAATCGCTAATTCGTAAGACCATTTTACAATTCTGGCTCAAGTTAGAAGCAGAGCCAATATTGCAAGGTGTCGATAGTCCATATCTCGGAAACTATAAGAGATAATGCAATTTGGCAATCGGCAACGTAATTAGCATGCCGAATATTACTTGAAATGTGAATTGGAGCGAAATCGCTAATTCATAAGACCATTTTACATTTCTGGCCCAAGTTAGAAGCAGAGCCAATATTGCAAGATGTCGATAGTCCATATCTCGGAAACTATAAGAGATAATGCAATTTGGCAATCGGCAACGTAATTAGCATGCCGAATATTACTTGGAATGTAAATTGGAGCGAAATCGCTAATTCATAAGACCATTTTACAATTCTGGCTCAAGTTAGAAGCAGAGCCAATATTGCAAGATGTCGATAGTCCATAGCTCGGAAACTATAAGAGATAATGCAATTTGGCAATCGGCAACGTAATTAGCATGCCGAATATTACTTGGAATGTGAATTGGAGCGAAATCGCTAATTCATAAGACCATTTTACAATTCTGGCTCAAGCTAGAAGCAGAGCCAATATTGCAAGGTGTCGATAGTCCATATCTCGGAAACTATAAGAGATAATGCAATTTGGCAATCGGCAACGTAATTAGCATGCCGAATATTACTTGGAATGTGAATTGGAGCGAAATCGCTAATTCATAAGACCATTTTACATTTCTGGCCCAAGTTAGAAGCAGAGCCAATATTGCAAGATGTCGATAGTCCATATCTCGGAAACTATAAGAGATAATGCAATTTGGCAATCGGCAACGTAATTAGCATGCCGAATATTACTTGGATTGTGAATTGGGGCGAAATCGCTAATTCATATGACCATTTTACATTTCTGGCCCAAGTTAGAAGCAGAGCCAATATTGCAAGATGTCGATAGTCCGTATCTCGGAAACTATAAGAGATAATGCAATTTGGCAATCGGCAACGTAATTAGCATGCCGAATATTACTTGGATTGTGAATTGGGGCGAAATCGCTAATTCATAAGACCATTTTACATTTCTGGCCCAAGTTAGAAGCAGAGCCAATATTGCAAGATGTCGATAGTCCATAGCTCGGAAACTATAAGAGATAATGCAATTTGGCAATCGGCAACGTAATTAGCATGCCGAATATTACTTGGAATGTGAATTGGAGCGAAATCGCTAATTCATAAGACCATTTTACATTTCTGGCCCAAGTTAGAAGCAGAGCCAATATTGCAAGATGTCGATAGTCCATATCTCGGAAACTATAAGAGATAATGCAATTTGGCAATCGGCAACGTAATTAGCATGCCGAATATTACTTGAAATGTGAATTGGAGCGAAATCGCTAATTCATAAGACCATTTTACATTTCTGGCCCAAGTTAGAAGCAGAGCCAATATTGCAAGATGTCGATAGTCCATATCTCGGAAACTATAAGAGATAATGCAATTTGGCAATCGGCAACGTAATTAGCATGCCGAATATTACTTGGAATGTAAATTGGAGCGAAATCGCTAATTCATAAGACCATTTTACAATTCTGGCTCAAGTTAGAAGCAGAGCCAATATTGCAAGATGTCGATAGTCCATAGCTCGGAAACTATAAGAGATAATGCAATTTGGCAATCGGCAACGTAATTAGCATGCCGAATATTACTTGGAATGTGAATTGGAGCGAAATCGCTAATTCATAAGACCATTTTACAATTCTGGCTCAAGCTAGAAGCAGAGCCAATATTGCAAGGTGTCGATAGTCCATATCTCGGAAACTATAAGAGATAATGCAATTTGGCAATCGGCAACGTAATTAGCATGCCGAATATTACTTGGAATGTGAATTGGAGCGAAATCGCTAATTCATAAGACCATTTTACATTTCTGGCCCAAGTTAGAAGCAGAGCCAATATTGCAAGATGTCGATAGTCCATATCTCGGAAACTATAAGAGATAATGCAATTTGGCAATCGGCAACGTAATTAGCATGCCGAATATTACTTGGATTGTGAATTGGGGCGAAATCGCTAATTCATAAGACCATTTTACATTTCTGGCCCAAGTTAGAAGCAGAGCCAATATTGCAAGATGTCGATAGTCCGTATCTCGGAAACTATAAGAGATAATGCAATTTGGCAATCGGCAACGTAATTAGCATGCCGAATATTACTTGGATTGTGAATTGGGGCGAAATCGCTAATTCATAAGACCATTTTACATTTCTGGCCCAAGTTAGAAGCAGAGCCAATATTGCAAGATGTCGATAGTCCATAGCTCGGAAACTATAAGAGATAATGCAATTTGGCAATCGGCAACGTAATTAGCATGCCGAATATTACTTGGAATGTGAATTGGAGCGAAATCGCTAATTCATAAGACCATTTTACAATTCTGGCCCAAGTTAGAAGCAGAGCCAATATTGCAAGATGTCGATAGTCCATATCTCGGAAACTATAAGAGATAATGCAATTTTGCAATCGGCAACGTAATTAGCATGCCGAATATTACTTGGAATGTGAATTGGAGCGAAATCGCAAATTCATAAGACCATTTTACAATTCTGGCCCAAGTTAGAAGCAGAGCCAATATTGCAAGATGTCGATAGTCCATATCTCGGAAACTATAAGAGATAATGCAATTTGGCAATCGGCAACGTAATTAGCATGCCGAATATTACTTGGATTGTGAATTGGGGCGAAATCGCTAATTCATAAGACCATTTTACATTTCTGGCCCAAGTTAGAAGCAGAGCCAATATTGCAAGATGTCGATAGTCCATATCTCGGAAACTATAAGAGATAATGCAATTTGGCAATCGGCAACGTAATTAGCATGCCGAATATTACTTGGAATGTGAATTGGAGCGAAATCGCTAATTCGTAAGACCATTTTACAATTCTGGCTCAAGTTAGAAGCAGAGCCAATATTGCAAGGTGTCGATAGTCCATATCTCGGAAACTATAAGAGATAATGCAATTTGGCAATCGGCAACGTAATTAGCATGCCGAATATTACTTGGAATGTGAATTGGAGCGAAATCGCTAATTCATAAGACCATTTTACAATTCTGGCTCAAGTTAGAAGCAGAGCCAATATTGCAAGATGTCGATAGTCCATATCTCGGAAACTATAAGAGATAATGCAATTTGACAATCGGCAACGTAATTAGCATGCCGAATATTACTTGGAATGTGAATTGGAGCGAAATCGCTAATTCATAAGACCATTTTATATTTCTGGCCCAAGTTAGAAGCAGAGCCAATATTGCAAGATGTCGATAGTCCATATCTCGAAAACTATAAGAGATAATGCAATTTGGCAATCGGCAACGTAATTAGCATGCCGAATATTACTTGGAATGTGAATTGGAGCGAAATCGCTAATTCATAAGACCATTTTACAATTCTGGCTCAAGTTAGAAGCAGAGCCAATATTGCAAGATGTCGATAGTCTATAGCTCGGAAACTATAAGAGATAATGCAATTTGGCAATCGGCAACGTAATTAGCATGCCGAATATTACTTGGAATGTGAATTGGAGCGAAATCGCAATTCATAAGACCATTTTACAATTCTGGCTCAAGCTAGAACCAGAGCCAATATTGCAAGGTGTCGATAGTCCATATCTCGGAAACTATAAGAGATAATGCAATTTGGCAATCGGCAACGTAATTAGCATGCCGAATATTACTTGAAATGTGAATTGGAGCGAAATCGCTAATTCATAAGACCATTTTACATTTCTGGCCCAAGTTAGAAGCAGAGCCAATATCGCAAGATGTCGATAGTCCATATCTCGGAAACTATAAGAGATAATGCAATTTGGCAATCGGCAACGTAATTAGCATGCCGAATATTAGTTGGAATGTGAATTGGAGCGAAATCGCAAATTCATAAGACCATTTTACAATTCTGGCCCAAGTTAGAAGCAGAGCCAATATTGCAAGATGTCGATAGTCCATATCTCGGAAACTATAAGAGATAATGCAATTTGGCAATCGGCAACGTAATTAGCATGCCGAATATTACTTGGAATGTGAATTGGGGCGAAATCGCTAATTCATAAGACCATTTTACATTTCTGGCCCAAGTTAGAAGCAGAGCCAATATTGCAAGATGTCGATAGTCCATATCTCGGAAACTATAAGAGATAATGCAATTTGGCAATCGGCAACGTAATTAGCATGCCGAATATTACTTGGAATGTGAAATGGAGCGAAATCGCTAATTCATAAGACCATTTTACAATTCTGGCTCAAGTTAGAAGCAGAGCCAATATTGCAAGATGTCGATAGTCCATAGCTCGGAAACTATAAGAGATAATGCAATTTGGCAATCGGCAACGTAATTAGCATGCCGAATATTACTTGGAATGTGAATTGGAGCGAAATCGCTAATTCATAAGACCATTTTACAATTCTGGCTCAAGTTAGAAGCAGAGCCAATATTGCAAGATGTCGATAGTCCATAGCTCGGAAACTATAAGAGATAATGCAATTTGGCAATCGGCAACGTAATTAGCATGCCGAATATTACTTGGAATGTGAATCGGAGCGCAATCGCTAATTAATAAGACCATTTTACATTTCTGGCCCAAGTTAGAAGCAGAGCCTATATTGCAAGATGTCGATAGTTCATATCTCGGAAACTATAAGAGATAATGCAATTTGGCAATCGGCAACGTAATTAGCATGCCGAATATTACTTAGAATGTGAATTGGAGCGAAATCGCTAATTCATAAGACCATTTTACATTTCTGGCCAAAGTTAGAAGCAGAGCCAATATTGCAAGATGTCGATAGTCCATATCTCGGAAACTATAAGAGATAATGCAATTTGGCAATCGGCAACGTAATTAGCATGCCGAATATTACTTGGAATGTGAATTGGAGCGAAATCGCTAATTCGTAAGACCATTTTACAATTCTGGCTCAAGTTAGAAGCAGAGCCAATATTGCAAGGTGTCGATAGTCCATATCTCGGAAACTATAAGAGATAATGCAATTTGGCAATCGGCAACGTAATTAGCATGCCGAATATTACTTGGAATGTGAATTGGAGCGAAATCGCTAATTCATAAGACCATTTTACAATTCTGGCTCAAGTTAGAAGCAGAGCCAATATTGCAAGATGTCGATAGTATATAGCTCGGAAACTATAAGAGATAATGCAATTTGGCAATCGGCAACGTAATTAGCATGCCGAAAATTACTTGGAATGTGAATTGGAGCGAAATCGCTAATTCATAAGACCATTTTACAATTCTGGCTCAAGTTAGAAGCAGAGCCAATATTGCAAGATGTCGATAGTCCATATCTCGGAAACTATAAGAGATAATGCAATTTGGCAATCGGCAACGTAATTAGCATGCCGAATATTACTTGGAATGTGAATTGGAGCGATATCGCTAATTCATAAGACCATTTTACAATTCTGGCTCAAGTTAGAAGCAGAGCCAATATTGCAAGATGTCGATAGTCCATATCTCGGAAGTTATAAGAGATAATACAATTTGGCAATCGGCAACGTAATTAGAATGCCGAATATTACTTCGAATGTGAATTGGAGCGAAATCGCTAATTCATAAGACCATTTTACATTTCTGGCCCTAGTTAGAAGCAGAGGCAACATTGCAAGATGTCGATAGTCCATATCTCGGAAACTATAAGAGATAATGCAATTTGGCAATCGGCAACGTAATTAGCATGCCGAATATTACTTGGAATATGAATTGGAGCGAAATCGCAAATTCATAAGACCATTTTACAATTCTGGCCCAAGTTAGAAGCAGAGCCAATATTGCAAGATGTCGATAGTCCATATCTCGGAAACTATAAGAGATAATGCAATTTGGCAATCGGCAACGTAATTAGCATGCCGAATATTACTTGGAATGTGAATTGGGGCGAAATCGCTAATTCATAAGACCATTTTACATTTCTGGCCAAGTTAGAAGCAGAGCCAATATTGCAAGATGTCGATAGTCCATATCTCGGAAACTATAAGAGAAAATGCAATTTGGCAATCGGCAACGTAATTAGCATGCCGAATATTACTTGGAATGTGAATTGGAGCGAAATCGCTAATTCGTAAGACCATTTTACAATTCTGGCTCAAGTTAGAAGCAGAGCCAATATTGCAAGGTGTCGATAGTCCATATCTCGGAAACTATAAGAGATAATGCAATTTGGCAATCGGCAACGTAATTAGCATGCCGAATGTTACTTGGAATGTGAATTGGAGCGATATCGCTAATTCATAAGACCATTTTACAATTCTGGCTCAAGTTAGAAGCAGAGCCAATATTGCAAGATGTCGATAGTCCATATCTCGGAAGTTATAAGAGATAATGCAATTTGGCAATCGGCAACGTAATTAGAATGCCGAATATTACTTCGAATGTGAATTGGAGCGAAATCGCTAATTCATAAGACCATTTTACATTTCTGGCCCTAGTTAGAAGCAGAGCCAACATTGCAAGATGTCGATAGTCCATATCTCGGAAACTATAAGATATAATGCAATTTGGCAATCGGCAACGTAATTAGCATGCCGAATATTACTTGGAATGTGAATTGGAGCGAAATCGCTAATTCATAAGACCATTTTACATTTCTGGCCCAAGTTAGAAGCAGAGCCAACATTGCAAGATGTCGATAGTCCATAGCTCGGAAACTATAAGAGATAATGCAATTTGGCAATCGGCAACGTAATTAGCATGCCGAATATTACTTGGAATGTGAATTGGAGCGAAATCGCTAATTCATAAGACCATTTTACATTTCTGGCCCAAGTTAGAAGCAGAGCCAATATTGCAAGATGTCGATAGACCATATCTCGGAAACTATAAGAGATAATGCAATTTGGCAATCGGCAACGTAATTAGCATGCCGAATATTACTTGGAATGTGAATTGGAGCGAAATCGTTAATTCATAAGACCATTTTACAATTCTGGCCCAAGTTAGAAGCAGAGCCAACATTGCAAGATGTCGATAGTCCATATCTCGGAAACTATAAGAGATAATGCAATTTGGCAATCGGCAACGTAATTAGCATGCCGAATATTACTTGGAATGTGAATTGGAGCGAAATCGCTAATTCGTAAGACCATTTTACAATTCTGGCTCAAGTTAGAAGCAGAGCCAATATTGCAAGGTGTCGATAGTCCATATCTCGGAAACTATAAGAGATAATGCAATTTGGCAATCGGCAACGTAATTAGCATGCCGAATATTACTTGGAATGTGAATTGGAGCGAAATCGCTAATTCATAAGACCATTTTACATTTCTGGCCCAAGTTAGAAGCAGAGCCAATATTGCAAGATGTCGATAGTCCATATCTCGGAAACTATAAGAGATAATGCAATTTGGCAATCGGCAACGTAGTTAGCATGCCGAATATTACTTGGAATGTGAATTGGAGCGAAATCGCTAATTCATAAGACCATTTTACAATTCTGGCTCAAGTTAGAAGCAGAGCCAATATTGCAAGATGTCGATAGTATATAGCTCGGAAACTATAAGAGATAATGCAATTTGGCAATCGGCAACGTAATTAGCATGCCGAATATTACTTGGAATGTGAATTGGAGCGAAATCGCTAATTCATAAGACCATTTTACAATTCTGGCTCAAGTTAGAAGCAGAGCCAATATTGCAAGATGTCGATAGTTCATATCTCGGAAACTATAAGAGATAATGCAATTTGGCAATCGGCAACGTAATTAGCATGCCGAATATTACTTTGAATGTGAATTGGAGCGATATCGCTAATTCATAAGACCATTTTACAATTCTGGCTCAAGTTAGAAGCAGAGCCAATATTGCAAGATGTCGATAGTCCATATCTCGGAAGTTATAAGAGATAATACAATTTGGCAATCGGCAACGTAATTAGAATGCCGAATATTACTTCGAATGTGAATTGGAGCGAAATCGCTAATTCATAAGACCATTTTACATTACTGGCCCTAGTTAGAAGCAGAGGCAACATTGCAAGATGTCGATAGTCCATATCTCGGAAACTATAAGAGATAATGCAATTTGGCAATCGGCAACGTAATTAGCATACCGAATATTACTTGGAATGTGAATTGGAGCGAAATCGCTAATTCATAAGACCATTTTACATTTCTGGCCCAAGTTAGAAGCAGAGCCAACATTGCAAGATGTCGATAGTCCATATCTCGGAAACTATAAGGAATAATGCAATTTGGCAAACGGCAACGTAAATAGCATGCCGAATATTACTTGGAATGTGAATTGGAGCGAAATCGCTAATTCATAAGACCATTTTACAATTCTGGCTCAAGTTAGAAGCAGAGCCAATATTGCAAGATGTCGATAGTCCATAGCTCGGAAACTATAAGAGATAATGCAATTTGGCAATCGGCAACGTAATTAGCATGCCGAATATTACTTGGAATGTGAATTGGAGCGAAATCGCTAATTCATAAGACCATTTTACAATTCTGGCTCAAGCTAGAAGCAGAGCCAATATTGCAAGGTGTCGATAGTCCATATCTCGGAAACTATAAGAGATAATGCAATTTGGCAATCGGCAACGTAATTAGCATGCCGAATATTACTTGGAATGTGAATTGGAGCGAAATCGCTAATTCATAAGACCATTTTACATTTCTGGCCCAAGTTAGAAGCAGAGCCAATATTGCAAGATGTCGATAGTCCATATCTTGGAAACTATAAGAGATAATGCAATTTGGCAATCGGCAACGTAATTAGCATGCCGAATATTACTTGGAATGTGAATTGGAGCGAAATCGCAAATTCATAAGACCATTTTACAATTCTGGCCCAAGTTAGAAGCAGAGCCAATATTGCAAGATGTCGATAGTCCATATCTCGGAAACTATAAGAGATAATGCAATTTGGCAATCGGCAACGTAATTAGCATGCCGAATATTACTTGGAATGTGAATTGGGGCGAAATCGCTAATTCATAAGACCATTTTACATTTCTGGCCCAAGTTAGAAGCAGAGCCAATATTGCAAGATGTCGATAGTCCATATCTCGGAAACTATAAGAGATAATGCAATTTGGCAATCGGCAACGTAATTAGCATGCCGAATATTACTTGGAATGTGAAATGGAGCGAAATCACTAATTCATAAGACCATTTTACAATTCTGGCTCAAGTTAGAAGCAGAGCCAATATTGCAAGATGTCGATAGTCCATAGCTCGGAAACTATAAGAGATAATGCAATTTGGCAATCGGCAACGTAATTAGCATGCCGAATATTACTTGGAATGTGAATCGGAGCGCAATCGCTAATTCATAAGACCATTTTACATTTCTGGCCCAAGTTAGAAGCAGAGCCTATATTGCAAGATGTCGATAGTTCATATCTCGAAAACTATAAGAGATAATGCAATTTGGCAATCGGCAACGTAATTAGCATGCCGAATATTACTTAGAATGTGAATTGGAGCGAAATCGCTAATTCATAAGACCATTTTACATTTCTGGCCAAAGTTAGAAGCAGAGCCAATATTGCAAGATGTCGATAGTCCATATCTCGGAAACTATAAGAGATAATGCAATTTGGCAATCGGCAACGTAATTAGCATGCCGAATATTACTTGGAATGTGAATTGGAGCGAAATCGCTAATTCGTAAGACCATTTTACAATTCTGGCTCAAGTTAGAAGCAGAGCCAATATTGCAAGGTGTCGATAGTCCATATCTCGGAAACTATAAGAGATAATGCAATTTGGCAATCGGCAACGTAATTAGCATGCCGAATATTACTTGGAATGTGAATTGGAGCGAAATCGCTAATTCATAAGACCATTTTACAATTCTGGCTCAAGTTAGAAGCAGAGCCAATATTGCAAGATGTCGATAGTCCATATCTCGGAAACTATAAGAGATAATGCAATTTGACAATCGGCAACGTAATTAGCATGCCGAATATTACTTGGAATGTGAATTGGAGCGAAATCGCTAATTCATAAGACCATTTTACATTTCTGGCCCAAGTTAGAAGCAGAGCCAATATTGCAAGATGTCGATAGTCCATATCTCGAAAACTATAAAAGATAATGCAATTTGGCAATCGGCAACGTAATTAGCATGCCGAATATTACTTGGAATGTGAATTGGAGCGAAATCGCTAATTCATAAGACCATTTTACAATTCTGGCTCAAGTTAGAAGCAGAGCCAATATTGCAAGATGTCGATAGTCCATAGCTCGGAAACTATAAGAGATAATGCAATTTGGCAATCGGCAACGTAATTAGCATGCCGAATATTACTTGGAATGTGAATTGGAGCGAAATCGCAATTCATAAGACCATTTTACAATTCTGGCTCAAGCTAGAAGCAGAGCCAATATTGCAAGGTGTCGATAGTCCATATCTCGGAAACTATAAGAGATAATGCAATTTGGCAATCGGCAACGTAATTAGCATGCCGAATATTACTTGAAATGTGAATTGGAGCGAAATCGCTAATTCATAAGACCATTTTACATTTCTGGCCCAAGTTAGAAGCAGAGCCAATATTGCAAGATGTCGATAGTCCATATCTCGGAAACTATAAGAGATAATGCAATTTGGCAATCGGCAACGTAATTAGCATGCCGAATATTAGTTGGAATGTGAATTGGAGCGAAATCGCAAATTCATAAGACCATTTTACAATTCTCGCCCAAGTTAGAAGCAGAGCCAATATTGCAAGATGTCGATAGTCCATATCTCGGAAACTATAAGAGATAATGCAATTTGGCAATCGGCAACGTAATTAGCATGCCGAATATTACTTGGAATGTGAATTGGGGCGAAATCGCTAATTCATAAGACCATTTTACATTTCTGGCCCAAGTTAGAAGCAGAGCCAATATTGCAAGATGTCGATAGTCCATATCTCGGAAACTATAAGAGATAATGCAATTTGGCAATCGGCAACGTAATTAGCATGCCGAATATTACTTGGAATGTGAAATGGAGCGAAATCGCTAATTCATAAGACCATTTTACAATTCTGGCTCAAGTTAGAAGCAGAGCCAATATTGCAAGATGTCGATAGTCCATAGCTCGGAAACTATAAGAGATAATGCAATTTGGCAATCGGCAACGTAATTAGCATGCCGAATATTACTTGGAATGTGAATTGGAGCGAAATCGCTAATTCATAAGACCATTTTACAATTCTGGCTCAAGTTAGAAGCAGAGCCAATATTGCAAGATGTCGATAGTCCATAGCTCGGAAACTATAAGAGATAATGCAATTTGGCAATCGGCAACGTAATTAGCATGCCGAATATTACTTGGAATGTGAATCGGAGCGCAATCGCTAATTCATAAGACCATTTTACATTTCTGGCCCAAGTTAGAAACAGAGCCTATATTGCAAGATGTCGATAGTTCATATCTCGGAAACTATAAGAGATAATGCAATTTGGCAATCGGCAACGTAATTAGCATGCCGAATATTACTTAGAATGTGAATTGGAGCGAAATCGCTAATTCATAAGACCATTTTACATTTCTGGCCAAAGTTAGAAGCAGAGCCAATATTGCAAGATGTCGATAGTCCATATCTCGGAAACTAAAAGAGATAATGCAATTTGGCAATCGGCAACGTAATTAGCATGCCGAATATTACTTGGAATGTGAATTGGAGCGAAATCGCTAATTCGTAAGACCATTTTACAATTCTGGCTCAAGTTAGAAGCAGAGCCAATATTGCAAGGTGTCGATAGTCCATATCTCGGAAACTATAAGAGATAATGCAATTTGGCAATCGGCAACGTAATTAGCATGCCGAATATTACTTGGAATGTGAATTGGAGCGAAATCGCTAATTCATAAGACCATTTTACAATTCTGGCTCAAGTTAGAAGCAGAGCCAATATTGCAAGATGTCGATAGTCCATAGCTCGGAAACTATAAGAGATAATGCAATTTGGCAATCGGCAACGTAATTAGCATGCCGAATGTTACTTGGAATGTGAATTGGAGCGATATCGCTAATTCATAAGACCATTTTACAATTCTGGCTCAAGTTAGAAGCAGAGCCAATATTGCAAGATGTCGATAGTCCATAGCTCGGAAACTATAAGAGATAATGCAATTTGGCAATCGGCAACGTAATTAGCATGCCTAATATTACTTGGAATGTGAATTGGAGCGAAATCGCTAATTCATAAGACCATTTTACAATTCTGGCTCAAGTTAGAAGCAGAGCCAATATTGCAAGATGTCGATAGTCCATATCTCGGAAACTATAAGAGATAATGCAATTTGGCAATCGGCAACGTAATTAGCATGCCGAATGTTACTTGGAATGTGAATTGGAGCGATATCGCTAATTCATAAGACCATTTTACAATTCTGGCTCAAGTTAGAAGCAGAGCCAATATTGCAAGATGTCGATAGTCCATATCTCGGAAACTATAAGAGATAATGCAATTTGGCAATCGGCAACGTAATTAGCATGCCGAATATTACTTGGAATGTGAATTGGAGCGAAATCGCTAATTCGTAAGACCATTTTACAATTCTGGCTCAAGTTAGAAGCAGAGCCAATATTGCAAGGTGTCGATAGTCCATATCTCGGAAACTATAAGAGATAATGCAATTTGGCAATCGGCAACGTAATTAGCATGCCGAATATTACTTGGAATGTGAATTGGAGCGAAATCGCTAATTCATAAGACCATTTTACAATTCTGGCTCAAGTTAGAAGCAGAGCCAATATTGCAAGATGTCGATAGTCCATAGCTCGGAAACTATAAGAGATAATGCAATTTGGCAATCGGCAACGTAATTAGCATGCCGAATGTTACTTGGAATGTGAATTGGAGCGATATCGCTAATTCATAAGACCATTTTACAATTCTGGCTCAAGTTAGAAGCAGAGCCAATATTGCAAGATGTCGATAGTCCATGGCTCGGAAACTATAAGAGATAATGCAATTTGGCAATCGGCAACGTAATTAGCATGCCTAATATTACTTGGAATGTGAATTGGAGCGAAATCGCTAATTCATAAGACCATTTTACAATTCTGGCTCAAGTTAGAAGCAGAGCCAATATTGCAAGATGTCGATAGTCCATATCTCGGAAACTATAAGAGATAGTGCAATTTGGCAATCGGCAATGTAATTAGCATGCCGAATGTTACTTGGAATGTGAATTGAAGCGATATCGCTAATTCATAAGACCATTTTACAATTCTGGCTCAAGTTAGAAGCAGAGCCAATATTGCAAGATGTCGATAGTCCATATCTCGGAAACTATAAGAGATAATGCAATTTGGCAATCGGCAACGTAATTAGCATGCCGAATATTACTTGGAATGTGAAATGGAGCGAAATCGCTAATTCATAAGACCATTTTACAATTCTGGCTCAAGTTAGAAGCAGAGCCAATATTGCAAGATGTCGATAGTCCATAGCTCGGAAACTATAAGAGATAATGCAATTTGGCAATCGGCAACGTAATTAGCATGCCTAATATTACTTGGAATGTGAATTGGAGCGAAATCGCTAATTCATAAGACCATTTTACAATTCTGGCTCAAGTTAGAAGCAGAGCCAATATTGCAAGATGTCGATAGTCCATATCTCGGAAACTATAAGAGATAATGCAATTTGGCAATCGGCAACGTAATTAGCATGCCGAATGTTACTTGGAATGTGAATTGGAGCGATATCGCTAATTCATAAGACCATTTTACAATTCTGGCTCAAGTTAGAAGCAGAGCCAATATTGCAAGATGTCGATAGTCCATATCTCGGAAACTATAAGAGATGATGGACTTTGGAATGTGAATTGGAGCGAAATCGCTAATTCATAAGACCATTTTACATTTCTGGCCCAAGTTAGAAGCAGAGCCTATATTGCAAGATGTCGATAGTCCATAGCTCGGAAACTATAAGAGATAATGCAATTTGGCAATCGGCAACGTAATTAGAATGCCGAATATTACTTGGAATGTGAATTGGAGCGAAATCGCTAATTCATAAGACCATTTTACATTTCTGGCCCAAGCTAGAAGCAGAGCCAATATTGCAAGATGTCGATAGTCCATATCTCGGAAACTATAAGAGATAATGCAATTTGGAAATTGGCAACGTAATTAGCATGCCGAATATTACTTGGAATGTGAATTGGAGCGAAATCGCTAATTCATAAGACCATTTTGCAATTCTGGCTCAAGTTAGAAGCAGAGCCAATATTGCAAGATGTCGATAGTCCATAGCTCGGAAACTATAAGAGATAATGCAATTTGGCAATCGGCAACGTAATTAGCATGCCGAATATTACTTGGAATGTGAATTGGAGCGAAATCGCTAATTCATAAGACCATTTTACATTTCTGGCCCAAGTTAGAAGCAGAGCCTATATTGCAAGATGTCGATAGTTCATATCTCGGAAACTATAAGAGATAATGCAATTTGGCAATCGGCAACGTAATTAGCATGCCGAATATTACTTAGAATGTGAATTGGAGCGAAATCGCTAATTCATAAGACCATTTTACATTTCTGGCCCAAGTTAGAAGCAGAGCCAATATTGCAAGATGTCGATAGTCCATATCTCGGAAACTATAAGAGATAATGCAATTTGGCAATCGGCAACGTAATTAGCATGCCGAATATTACTTGGTATGTGAATTGGAGCGAAATCGCTAATTCGTAAGACCATTTTACAATTCTGGCCCAAGTTAGAAGCAGAGCCAATATTGCAAGATGTCGATAGTCCATATCTCGGAAACTATAAGAGATAATGCAATTTGGCAATCGGCAACGTAATTAGCATGCCGAATATTACTTGGAATGTGAATTGGAGCGAAATCGCTAATTCATAAGACCATTTTACAATTCTGGCTCAAGTTAGAAGCAGAGCCAATATTGCAAGATGTCGATAGTCCATAGCTCGGAAACTATAAGAGATAATGCAATTTGGCAATCGGCAACGTAATTAGCATGCCGAATATAACTTGGAATGTGAATTGGAGCGAAATCGCTAATTCATAAGACCATTTTACAATTCTGGCTCAAGTTAGAAGCAGAGCCAATATTGCAAGATGTCGATAGTCCATAGCTCGGAAACTATAAGAGATAATGCAATTTGGCAATCGGCAACGTAATTAGCATGCCGAATATTACTTGGAATGTGAATTGGAGCGAAATCGCTAATTCATAAGACCATTTTACAATTCTGGCTCAAGCTAGAAGCAGAGCCAATATTGCAAGGTGTCGATAGTCCATATCTCGGAAACTATAAGAGATAATGCAATTTGGCAATCGGCAACGTAATTAGCATGCCGAATATTACTTGGAATGTGAATTGGAGCGAAATCGCTAATTCATAAGACCATTTTACATTTCTGGCCCAAGTTAGAAGCAGAGCCAATATTGCAAGATGTCGATAGTCCATATCTCGGAAACTATAAGAGATAATGCAATTTGGCAATCGGCAACGTAATTAGCATGCCGAATATTACTTGGATTGTGAATTGGGGCGAAATCGCTAATTCATAAGACCATTTTACATTTCTGGCCCAAGTTAGAAGCAGAGCCAATATTGCAAGATGTCGATAGTCCGTATCTCGGAAACTATAAGAGATAATGCAATTTGGCAATCGGCAACGTAATTAGCATGCCGAATATTACTTGGATTGTGAATTGGGGCGAAATCGCTAATTCATAAGACCATTTTACATTTCTGGCCCAAGTTAGAAGCAGAGCCAATATTGCAAGATGTCGATAGTCCATAGCTCGGAAACTATAAGAGATAATGCAATTTGGCAATCGGCAACGTAATTAGCATGCCGAATATTACTTGGAATGTGAATTGGAGCGAAATCGCTAATTCATAAGACCATTTTACAATTCTGGCCCAAGTTAGAAGCAGAGCCAATATTGCAAGATGTCGATAGTCCATATCTCGGAAACTATAAGAGATAATGCAATTTTGCAATCGGCAACGTAATTAGCATGCCGAATATAACTTGGAATGTGAATTGGAGCGAAATCGCAAATTCATAAGACCATTTTACAATTCTGGCCCAAGTTAGAAGCAGAGCCAATATTGCAAGATGTCGATAGTCCATATCTCGGAAACTATAAGAGATAATGCAATTTGGCAATCGGCAACGTAATTAGCATGCCGAATATTACTTGTATTGTGAATTGGGGCGAAATCGCTAATTCATAAGACCATTTTACATTTCTGGCCCAAGTTAGAAGCAGAGCCAATATTGCAAGATGTCGATAGTCCATATCTCGGAAACTATAAGAGATAATGCAATTTGGCAATCGGCAACGTAATTAGCATGCCGAATATTACTTGGAATGTGAAATGGAGCGAAATCGCTAATTCATAAGACCATTTTACAATTCTGGCTCAAGTTAGAAGCAGAGCCAATATTGCAAGATGTCGATAGTCCATAGCTCGGAAACTATAAGAGATAATGCAATTTGGCAATCGGCAACGTAATTAGCATGCCGAATATTACTTGGAATGTGAATTGGAGCGAAATCGCTAATTCATAAGACCATTTTACAATTCTGGCTCAAGTTAGAAGCAGAGCCAATATTGCAAGATGTCGATAGTCCATAGCTCGGAAACTATAAGAGATAATGCAATTTGGCAATCGGCAACGTAATTAGCATGCCGAATATTACTTGGAATGTGAATCGGAGCGCAATCGCTAATTCATAAGACCATTTTACATTTCTGGCCCAAGTTAGAAGCAGAGCCTATATTGCAAGATGTCGATAGTCCATATCTCGGAAACTATAAGAGATAATGCAATTTGGCAATCGGCAACGTAATTAGCATGCCGAATATTACTTGGAATGTGAATTGGAGCGAAATCGCTAATTCATAAGACCATTTTACAATTCTGGCTCAAGTTAGAAGCAGAGCCAATATTGCAAGATGTCGATAGTCCATAGCTCGGAAACTATAAGAGATAATGCAATTTGGCAATCGGCAATGTAATTAGCATGCCTAATATTACTTGGAATGTGAATTGGAGCGAAATCGCTAATTCATAAGACCATTTTACAATTCTGGCTCAAGTTAGAAGCAGAGCCAATATTGCAAGATGTCGATAGTCCATATCTCGGAAACTATAAGAGATAATGCAATTTGGCAATCGGCAACGTAATTAGCATGCCGAATGTTACTTGGAATGTGAATTGGAGCGATATCGCTAATTCATAAGACCATTTTACAATTCTGGCTCAAGTTAGAAGCAGAGCCAATATTGCAAGATGTCGATAGTCCATATCTCGGAAGTTATAAGAGATAATGCAATTTGGCAATCGGCAACGTAATTAGCATGCCGAATATTACTTGGAATGTGAATTGGAGCGAAATCGCTAATTCGTAAGACCATTTTACAATTCTGGCTCAAGTTAGAAGCAGAGCCAATATTGCAAGGTGTCGATAGTCCATATCTCGGAAACTATAAGAGATAATGCAATTTGGCAATCGGCAACGTAATTAGCATGCCGAATATTACTTGGAATGTGAATTGGAGCGAAATCGCTAATTCATAAGACCATTTTACAATTCTGGCTCAAGTTAGAAGCAGAGCCAATATTGCAAGAAGTCGATAGTCCATAGCTCGGAAACTATAAGGGATAATGCAATTTGGCAATCGGCAACGTAATTAGCATGATTAATATTACTTGGAATGTGAATTGGAGCGAAATCGCTAATTCATAAGACCATTTTACATTTCTGGCCCAAGTTAGAAGCAGAGCCAATATTGCAAGATGTCGATAGTCCATATCTCGGAAACTATAAGAGATAATGCAATTTGGCAATCGGCAACGTAATTAGCATGTCGAATATTACTTGGAATGTGAATTGGAGCGAAATCGCTAATTCATAAGACCATTTTACATTTCTGGCCCAAGTTAGAAGCAGAGCCTATATTGCAAGATGTCGATAGTATATATCTCGGAAACTATAAGAGATAATGCAATTTGGCAATCGGCAACGTAATTAGCATGCCGAATATTACTTAGAATGTGAATTGGAGCGAAATCGCTAATTCATAAGACCATTTTAGATTTCTGGCCCAAGTTAGAAGCAGAGCCAATATTGCAAAATGTCGATAGTCCATATCTCGGAAACTATAAGAGATAATGCAATTTGGCAATCGGCAACGTAATTAGCATGCCGAATATTACTTGGTATGTGAATTGGAGCGAAATCGCTAATTCGTAAGACCATTTTACAATTCTGGCTCAAGTTAGAAGCAGAGCCAATATTGCAAGGTGTCGATAGTCCATATCTCGGAAACTATAAGAGATAATGCAATTTGGCAATCGGCAACGTAATTAGCATGCCGAATATTACTTGGAATGTGAATTGGAGCGAAATCGCTAATTCCTAAGACCATTTTACAATTCTGGCTCAAGTTAGAAGCAGAGCCAATATTGCAAGATGTCGATAGTCCATAGCTCGGAAACTATAAGAGATAATGCAATTTGGCAATCGGCAACGTAATTAGCATGCCGAATATTACTTGGAATGTGAATTGGAGCGAAATCGCTAATTCATAAGACCATTTTACAATTCTGGCTCAAGCTAGAAGCAGAGCCAATATTGCAAGGTGTCGATAGTCCATATCTCGGAAACTATAAGAGATAATGCAATTTGGCAATCGGCAACGTAATTAGCATGCCGAATATTACTTGGAATGTGAATTGGAGCGAAATCGCTAATTCATAAGACCATTTTACATTTCTGGCCCAAGTTAGAAGCAGAGCCAATATTGCAAGATGTCGATAGTCCATATCTCGGAAATTATAAGAGATAATGCAATTTGGCAATCGGCAACGTAATTAGCATGCCGAATATTACTGGGAATGTGAATTGGAGCGAAATCGCTAATTCATAAGACCATTTTACAATTCTGGCTCAAGTTAGAGGCAGAGCCAATATTGCATGACGTCGATAGTCCATAGCTCGGAAACTATAAGAGATAATGCAATTTGGCAATCGGCAACGTAATTAGCATGCCGAATATTACTGGGAATGTGAATTGGAGCGAAATCGCTAATTCATAAGACCATTTTACAATTCTGGCTCAAGTTAGAAGCAGAGCCAATATTGCAAGATGTCGATAGTCCATATCTCGGAAACTATAAGAGATAATGCAATTTGGCAATCGGCAACGTAGTTAGCATGCCGAATATTACTTGGAATGTGAATTGGAGCGATATCGCTAATTCATAAGACCATTTTACAATTCTGGCTCAAGTTAGAAGCAGAGCCAATATTGCAAGATGTCGATAGTCCATATCTCGGAAGTTATAAGAGATAATACAATTTGGCAATCGGCAACGTAATTAGAATGCCGAATATTACTTCGAATGTGAATTGGAGCGAAATCGCTAATTCATAAGACCATTTTACATTTCTGGCCCTAGTTAGAAGCAGAGGCAACATTGCAAGATGTCGATAGTCCATATCTCGGAAACTATAAGAGATAATGCAATTTGGCAATCGGCAACGTAATTAGCATGCCGAATATTACTTGGAATGTGAATTGGAGCGAAATCGCTAATTCATAAGACCATTTTACATTTCTGGCCCAAGTTAGAAGCAGAGCCAACATTGCAAGATGTCGATAGTCCATATCTCGGAAGCTATAAGGGATAATGCAATTTGGCAAACGGCAACGTAATTAGCATGCCGAATATTACTTGGAATGTGAATTGGAGCGAAATCGCTAATTCATAAGACCATTTTACAATTCTGGCTCAAGTTAGAAGCAGAGCCAATATTGCAAGATGTCGATAGTCCATAGCTCGGAAACTATAAGAGATAATGCAATTTGGCAATCGGCAACGTAATTAGTATGCCGAATATTACTTGGAATGTGAATTGGAGCGAAATCGCTAATTCATAAGACCATTTTACAATTCTGGCTCAAGCTAGAAGCAGAGCCAATATTGCAAGGTGTCGATAGTCCATATCTCGGAAACTATAAGAGATAATGCAATTTGGCAATCGGCAACGTAATTAGCATGCCGAATATTACTAGGAATGTGAATTGGAGCGAAATCGCTAATTCATATGACCATTTTACATTTCTGGCCCAAGTTAGAAGCAGAGCCAATATTGCAAGATGTCGATAGTCCTTATCTCGGAAACTATAAGAGATAATGCAATTTGGCAATCGGCAACGTAATTAGCATGCCGAATATTACTTGGAATATGAATTGGAGCGAAATCGCAAATTCATAAGACCATTTTACAATTCTGGCCCAAGTTAGAAGCAGAGCCAATATTGCAAGATGTCGATAGTCCATATCTCGGAAACTATAAGAGATAATGCAATTTGGCAATCGGCAACGTAATTAGCATGCCGAATATTACTTGGAATGTGAATTGGGGCGAAATCGCTAATTCATAAGACCATTTTACATTTCTGGCCCAAGTTAGAAGCAGAGCCAATATTGCAAGATGTCGATAGTCCATATCTCGGAAACTATAAGAGAAAATGCAATTTGGCAATCGGCAACGTAATTAGCATGCCGAATATTACTTGGAATGTGAATTGGAGCGAAATCGCTAATTCGTAAGACCATTTTACAATTCTGGCTCAAGTTAGAAGCAGAGCCAATATTGCAAGGTGTCGATAGTCCATATCTCGGAAACTATAAGAGATAATGCAATTTGGCAATCGGCAACGTAATTAGCATGCCGAATATTACTTGGAGTGTGAATTGGAGCGAAATCGCTAATTCATAAGACCATTTTACAATTCTGGCTCAAGTTAGAAGCAGAGCCAATATTGCAAGATGTCGATAGTCCATAGCTAGGAAACTATAAGACATAATGCAATTTGGCAATCGGCAACGTAATTAGCATGCCTAATATTACTTGGAATGTGAATTGGAGCGAAATCGCTAATTCATAAGACCATTTTACAATTCTGGCTCAAGTTAGAAGCAGAGCCAATATTGCAAGATGTCGATAGTCCATATCTCGGAAACTATAAGAGATAATGCAATTTGGCAATCGGCAACGTAATTAGCATGCCGAATGTTACTTGGAATGTGAATTGGAGCGATATCGCTAATTCATAAGACCATTTTACAATTCTGGCTCAAGTTAGAAGCAGAGCCAATATTGCAAGATGTCGATAGTCCATATCTCGGAAGTTATAAGAGATAATGCAATTTGGCAATCGGCAACGTAATTAGAATGCCGAATATTACTTCGAATGTGAATTGGAGCGAAATCGCTAATTCATAAGACCATTTTACATTTCTGGCCCTAGTTAGAAGCAGAGCCAACATTGCAAGATGTCGATAGTCCATATCTCGGAAACTATAAGATATAATGCAATTTGGCAATCGGCAACGTAATTAGCATGCCGAATATTACTTGGAATGTGAATTGGAGCGAAATCGCTAATTCATAAGGCCATTTTACATTTCTGGCCCAAGTTAGAAGCAGAGCCAACATTGCAAGATGTCGATAGTCCATAGCTCGGAAACTATAAGAGATAATGCAATTTGGCAATCGGCAACGTAATTAGCATGCCGAATATTACTTGGAATGTGAATTGGAGCGAAATCGCTAATTCATAAGACCATTTTACATTTCTGGCCCAAGTTAGAAGCAGAGCCAATATTGCAAGATGTCGATAGTCCATATCTCGGAAACTATAAGAGATAATGCAATTTGGCAATCGGCAACGT
This sequence comes from Rhynchophorus ferrugineus, assembly GCF_030347505.1. NCBI lineage: Eukaryota > Metazoa > Arthropoda > Insecta > Coleoptera > Curculionidae > Rhynchophorus > Rhynchophorus ferrugineus. Next base: position 82,830 of record NW_027472911.1, read on the forward strand.
AGTTAGCATGCCGAATATTACTTGGAATGTGAATTGGAGCGAAATCGTTAATTCATAAGACCATTTTACAATTCTGGCCCAAGTTAGAAGCAGAGCCAATATTGCAAGATGTCGATAGTCCATATCTCGGAAACTATAAGAGATAATGCAATTTGGCAATCGGCAACGTAATTAGCATGCCGAATATTACTTGGAATGTGAATTGGAGCGAAATCGCTAATTCGTAAGACCATTTTACAATTCTGGCTCAAGTTAGAAGCAGAGCCAATATTGCAAGGTGTCGATAGTCCATATCTCGGAAACTATAAGAGATAATGCAATTTGGCAATCGGCAACGTAATTAGCATGCCGAATATTACTTGGAATGTGAATTGGAGCGAAATCGCTAATTCATAAGACCATTTTACATTTCTGGCCCAAGTTAGAAGCAGAGCCAATATTGCAAGATGTCGAGAGTCCATATCTCGGAAACTATAAGAGATAATGCAATTTGGCAATCGGCAACGTAGTTAGCATGCCGAATATTACTTGGAATGTGAATTGGAGCGAAATCGCTAATTCGTAAGACCATTTTACAATTCTGGCTCAAGTTAGAAGCAGAGCCAATATTGCAAGATGTCGATAGTATATAGCTCGGAAACTATAAGAGATAATGCAATTTGGCAATCGGCAACGTAATTAGCATGCCGAATATTACTTGGAATGTGAATTGGAGCGAAATCGCTAATTCATAAGACCATTTTACAATTCTGGCTCAAGTTAGAAGCAGAGCCAATATTGCAAGATGTCGATAGTCCATATCTCGGAAGTTATAAGAGATAATACAATTTGGCAATCGGCAACGTAATTAGAATGCCGAATATTACTTCGAACGTGAATTGGAGCGAAATCGCTAATTCATAAGACCATTTTACATTTCTGGCCCTAGTTAGAAGCAGAGGCAACATTGCAAGATGTCGATAGTCCATATCTCGGAAACTATAAGAGATAATGCAATTTGGCAATCGGCAACGTAATTAGCATGCCGAATATTACTTGGAATGTGAATTGGAGCGAAATCGCTAATTCATAAGACCATTTTACATTTCTGGCCCAAGTTAGAAGCAGAGCCAACATTGCAAGATGTCGATAGTCCATATCACGGAAACTATAAGGGATAATGCAATTTGGCAAACGGCAACGTAATTAGCATGCCGAATATTACTTGGAATGTGAATTGGAGCGAAATCGCTAATTCATAAGACCATTTTACAATTCTGGCTCAAGTTAGAAGCAGAGCCAATATTGCAAGATGTCGATAGTCCATAGCTCGGAAACTATAAGAGATAATGCAATTTGGCAATCGGCAACGTAATTAGCATGCCGAATATTACTTGGAATGTGAATTGGAGCGAAATCGCTAATTCATAAGACCATTTTACAATTCTGGCTCAAGCTAGAAGCAGAGCCAATATTGCAAGGTGTCGATAGTCCATATCTCGGAAACTATAAGAGATAATGCAATTTGGCAATCGGCAACGTAATTAGCATGCCGAATATTACTTGGAATGTGAATTGGAGCGAAATCGCTAATTCATAAGACCATTTTACATTTCTGGCCCAAGTTAGAAGCAGAGCCAATATTGCAAGATGTCGATAGTCCATATCTCGGAAACTATAAGAGATAATGCAATTTGGCAATCGGCAACGTAATTAGCATGCCGAATATTACTTGGAATGTGAATTGGAGCGAAATCGCAAATTCATAAGACCATTTTACAATTCTGGCCCAAGTTAGAAGCAGAGCCAATATTGCAAGATGTAGATAGTCCATATCTTGGAAACTATAAGAGATAATGCAATTTGGCAATCGGCAACGTAATTAGCATGCCGAATATTACTTGGAATGTGAATTGGGGCGAAATCGCTAATTCATAAGACCATTTTACATTTCTGGCCCAAGTTAGAAGCAGAGCCAATATTGCAAGATGTCGATAGTCCATATCTCGGAAACTATAAGAGATAATGCAATTTGGCAATCGGCAACGTAATTAGCATGCCGAATATTACTTGGAATGTGAAATGGAGCGAAATCACTAATTCATAAGACCATTTTACAATTCTGGCTCAAGTTAGAAGCAGAGCCAATATTGCAAGATGTCGATAGTCCATAGTTCGGAAACTATAAGAGATAATGCAATTTGGCAATCGGCAACGTAATTAGCATGCCGAATATTACTTGGAATGTGAATCGGAGCGCAATCGCTAATTCATAAGACCATTTTACATTTCTGGCCCAAGTTAGAAGCAGAGCCTATATTGCAAGATGTCGATAGTCCATATCTCGGAAACTATAAGAGATAATGCAATTTGGCAATCGGCAACGTAATTAGCATGCCGAATATTACTTAGAATGTGAATTGGAGCGAAATCGCTAATTCATAAGACCATTTTAAATTTCTGGCCAAAGTTAGAAGCAGAGCCAATATTGCAAGATGTCGATAGTCCATATCTCGGAAACTATAAGAGATAATGCAATTTGGCAATCGGCAACGTAATTAGCATGCCGAATATTACTTGGAATGTGAATCGGAGCGCAATCGCTAATTCATAAGACCATTTTACAATTCTGGCTCAAGTTAGAAGCAGAGCCAATATTGCAAGGTGTCGATAGTCCATATCTCGGAAACTATAAGAGATAATGCAATTTGGCAATCGGCAACGTAATTAGCATGCCGAATATTACTTGGAATGTGAATTGGAGCGAAATCGCTAATTCATAAGACCATTTTACAATTCTGGCTCAAGTTAGAAGCAGAGCCAATATTGCAAGATGTCGATAGTCCATATCTCGGAAACTATAAGAGATAATGCAATTTGACAATCGGCAATGTAATTAGCATGCCGAATATTACTTGGAATGTGAATTGGAGCGAAATCGCTAATTCATTAGACCATTTTACATTTCTGGCCCAAGTTAGAAGCAGAGCCAATATTGCAAGATGTCGATAGTCCATATCTCGAAAACTATTAGAGATAATGCAATTTGGCAATCGGCAACGTAATTAGCATGCCGAATATTACTTGGAATGTGAATTGGAGCGAAATCGCTAATTCATAAGACCATTTTACAATTCTGGCTCAAGTTAGAAGCAGAGCCAATATTGCAAGATGTCGATAGTCCATAGCTCGGAAACTATAAGAGATAATGCAATTTGGCAATCGGCAACGTAATTAGCATGCCGAATATTACTTGGAATGTGAATTGGAGCGAAATTGCAATTCATAAGACCATTTTACAATTCTGGCTCAAGCTAGAAGCAGAGCCAATATTGCAAGGTGTCGATAGTCCATATCTCGGAAACTATAAGAGATAATGCAATTTGGCAATCGGCAACGTAATTAGCATGCCGAATATTACTTGAAATGTGAATTGGAGCGAAATCGCTAATTCATAAGACCATTTTACATTTCTGGCCCAAGTTAGAAGCAGAGCCAATATTGCAAGATGTCGATAGTCCATATCTCGGAAACTATAAGAGATAATGCAATTTGGCAATCGGCAACGTAATTAGCATGCCGAATATTAGTTGGAATGTGAATTGGAGCGAAATCGCAAATTCATAAGACCATTTTACAATTCTGGCCCAAGTTAGAAGCAGAGCCAATATTGCAAGATGTCGATAGTCCATATCTCGGAAACTATAAGAGATAATGCAATTTGGCAATCGGCAACGTAATTAGCATGCCGAATATTACTTGGAATGTGAATTGGGGCGAAATCGCTAATTCATAAGACCATTTTACATTTCTGGCCCAAGTTAGAAGCAGAGCCAATATTGCAAGATGTCGATAGTCCATATCTCGGAAACTATAAGAGATAATGCAATTTGGCAATCGGCAACGTAATTAGCATGCCGAATATTACTTGGAATGTGAAATGGAGCGAAATCGCTAATTCATAAGACCATTTTACAATTCTGGCTCAAGTTAGAAGCAGAGCCAATATTGCAAGCTGTCGATAGTCCATAGCTCGGAAACTATAAGAGATAATGCAATTTGGCAATCGGCAACGTAATTAGCATGCCGAATATTACTTGGAATGTGAATTGGAGCGAAATCGCTAATTCATAAGACCATTTTACAATTCTGGCTCAAGTTAGAAGCAGAGCCAATATTGCAAGATGTCGATAGTCCATAGCTCGGAAACTATAAGAGATAATGCAATTTGGCAATCGGCAACGTAATTAGCATGCCGAATATTACTTGGAATGTGAATCGGAGCGCAATCGCTAATTCATAAGACCATTTTACATTTCTGGCCCAAGTTAGAAGCAGAGCCTATATTGCAAGATGTCGATAGTTCATATCTCGGAAACTATAAGAGATAATGCAATTTGGCAATCGGCAACGTAATTAGCATGCCGAATATTACTTAGAATGTGAATTGGAGCGAAATCGCTAATTCATAAGACCATTTTACATTTCTGGCCAAAGTTAGAAGCAGAGCCAATATTGCAAGATGTCGATAGTCCATATCTCGGAAACTATAAGAGATAATGCAATTTGGCAATCGGCAACGTAATTAGCATGCCGAATATTACTTGGAATGTGAATTGGAGCGAAATCGCTAATTCGTAAGACCATTTTACAATTCTGGCTCAAGTTAGAAGCAGAGCCAATATTGCAAGGTGTCGATAGTCCATATCTCGGAAACTATAAGAGATAATGCAATTTGGCAATCGGCAACATAATTAGCATGCCGAATATTACTTGGAATGTGAATTGGAGCGAAATCGCTAATTCATAAGACCATTTTACAATTCTGGCTCAAGTTAGAAGCAGAGCCAATATTGCAAGATGTCGATAGTCCATAGCTCGGAAACTATAAGAGATAATGCAATTTCGCAATCGGCAACGTAATTAGCATGAAGAATGTTACTTGGAATGTGAATTGGAGCGATATCGCTAATTCATAAGACCATTTTACAATTCTGGCTCAAGTTAGAAGCAGAGCCAATATTGCAAGAAGTCGATAGTCCATAGCTCGGAAACTATAAGAGATAATGCAATTTGGCAATCGGCAACGTAATTAGCATGCCTAATATTACTTGGAATGTGAATTGGAGCGAAATCGCTAATTCATAAGACCATTTTACAATTCTGGCTCAAGTTAGAAGCAGAGCCAATATTGCAAGATGTCGATAGTCCATATCTCGGAAACTATAAGAGATAATGCAATTTGGCAATCGGCAACGTAATTAGCATGCCGAATGTTACTTGGAATGTGAATTGGAGCGATATCGCTAATTCATAAGACCATTTTACAATTCTGGCTCAAGTTAGAAGCAGAGCCAATATTGCAAGATGTCGATAGTCCATATCTCGGAAACTATAAGAGATAATGCAATTTGGCAATCGGCAACGTAATTAGCATGCCGAATATTACTTGGAATGTGAATTGGAGCGAAATCGCTAATTCGTAAGACCATTTTACAATTCTGGCTCAAGTTAGAAGCAGAGCCAATATTGCAAGGTGTCGATAGTCCATATCTCGGAAACTATAAGAGATAATGCAATTTGGCAATCGGCAACGTAATTAGCATGCCGAATATTACTTGGAATGTGAATTGGAGCGAAATCGCTAATTCATAAGACCATTTTACAATTCTGGCTCAAGTTAGAAGCAGAGCCAATATTGCAAGATGTCGATTGTCCATAGCTCGGAAACTATAAGAGATAATGCAATTTGGCAATCGGCAACGTAATTAGCATGCCGAATGTTACTTGGAATGTGAATTGGAGCGATATCGCTAATTCATAAGACCATTTTACAATTCTGGCTCAAGTTAGAAGCAGAGCCAATATTGCAAGATGTCGATAGTCCATAGCTCGGAAACTATAAGAGATAATGCAATTTGGCAATCGGCAACGTAATTAGCATGCCTAATATTACTTGGAATGTGAATTGGAGCGAAATCGCTAATTCATAAGACCATTTTACAATTCTGGCTCAAGTTAGAAGCAGAGCCAATATTGCAAGATGTCGATAGTTCATATCTCGGAAACTATAAGAGATAATGCAATTTGGCAATCGGCAACGTAATTAGCATGCCGAATGTTACTCGGAATGTGAATTGGAGCGATATCGCTAATTCATAAGACCATTTTACAATTCTGGCTCAAGTTAGAAGCAGAGCCAATATTGCAAGATGTCGATAGTCCATATCTCGGAAACTATAAGAGATAATGCAATTTGGCAATCGGCAACGTAATTAGCATGCCGAATATTACTTGGAATGTGAATTGGAGCGAAATCGCTAATTCATAAGACCATTTTACAATTCTGGCTCAAGTTAGAAGCAGAGCCAATATTGCAAGATGTCGATAGTCCATAGCTCGGAAACTATAAGAGATAATGCAATTTGGCAATCGGCAACGTAATTAGCATGCCTAATATTACTTGGAATGTGAATTGGAGCGAAATCGCTAATTCATAAGACCATTTTACAATTCTGGCTCAAGTTAGAAGCAGAGCCAATATTGCAAGATGTCGATAGTCCATATCTCGGAAACTATAAGAGATAATGCAATTTGGCAATCGGCAACGTAATTAGCATGCCGAATGTTACTTGGAATGTGAATTGGAGCGATATCGCTAATTCATAAGACCATTTTACAATTCTGGCTCAAGTTAGAAGCAGAGCCAATATTGCAAGATGTCGATAGTCCATATCTCGGAAACTATAAGAGATAATGCAATTTGGCAATCGGCAACGTAATTAGCATGCCGAATATTACTTGGAATGTGAATTGGAGCGAAATCGCTAATTCGTAAGACCATTTTACAATTCTGGCTCAAGTTAGAAGCAGAGCCAATATTGCAAGGTGTCGATAGTCCATATCTCGGAAACTATAAGAGATAATGCAATTTGGCAATCGGCAACGTAATTAGCATGCCGAATATTACTTGGAATGTGAATTGGAGCGAAATCGCTAATTCATAAGACCATTTTACAATTCTGGCTCAAGTTAGAAGCAGAGCCAATATTGCAAGATGTCGATTGTCCATAGCTCGGAAACTATAAGAGATAATGCAATTTGGCAATCGGCAACGTAATTAGCATGCCGAATGTTACTTGGAATGTGAATTGGAGCGATATCGCTAATTCATAAGACCATTTTACAATTCTGGCTCAAGTTAGAAGCAGAGCCAATATTGCAAGATGTCGATAGTCCATAGCTCGGAAACTATAAGAGATAATGCAATTTGGCAATCGGCAACGTAATTAGCATGCCTAATATTACTTGGAATGTGAATTGGAGCGAAATCGCTAATTCATAAGACCATTTTACAATTCTGGCTCAAGTTAGAAGCAGAGCCAATATTGCAAGATGTCGATAGTTCATATCTCGGAAACTATAAGAGATAATGCAATTTGGCAATCGGCAACGTAATTAGCATGCCGAATGTTACTCGGAATGTGAATTGGAGCGATATCGCTAATTCATAAGACCATTTTACAATTCTGGCTCAAGTTAGAAGCAGAGCCAATATTGCAAGATGTCGATAGTCCATATCTCGGAAACTATAAGAGATAATGCAATTTGGCAATCGGCAACGTAATTAGCATGCCGAATATTACTTGGAATGTGAATTGGAGCGAAATCGCTAATTCATAAGACCATTTTACAATTCTGGCTCAAGTTAGAAGCAGAGCCAATATTGCAAGATGTCGATAGTCCATAGCTCGGAAACTATAAGAGATAATGCAATTTGGCAATCGGCAACGTAATTAGCATGCCTAATATTACTTGGAATGTGAATTGGAGCGAAATCGCTAATTCATAAGACCATTTTACAATTCTGGCTCAAGTTAGAAGCAGAGCCAATATTGCAAGATGTCGATAGTCCATATCTCGGAAACTATAAGAGATAATGCAATTTGGCAATCGGCAACGTAATTAGCATGCCGAATGTTACTTGGAATGTGAATTGGAGCGATATCGCTAATTCATAAGACCATTTTACAATTCTGGCTCAAGTTAGAAGCAGAGCCAATATTGCAAGATGTCGATAGTCCATATCTCGGAAACTATAAGAGATAATGCAATTTGGCAATCGGCAACGTAATTAGCATGCCGAATATTACTTGGAATGTGATTTGGAGCGAAATCGCTAATTCATAAGACCATTTTACATTTCTGGCCCAAGTTAGAAGCAGAGCCAATATTGCAAGATGTCGATAGTCCATAGCTCGGAAACTATAAGAGATAATGCAATTTGGCAATCGGCAATGTAATTAGAATGCCGAATATTACTGGGAATGTGAATTGGAGCGAAATCGCTAATTCATAAGACCATTTTACATTTCTGGCCCAAGCTAGAAGCAGAGCCAATATTGCAAGATGTCGATAGTCCATATCTCGGAAACTATAAGAGATAATGCAATTTGGAAATTGGCAACGTAATTAGCATGCCGAATATTACTTGGAATGTGAATTGGAGCGAAATCGCTAATTCATAAGACCATTTTGCAATTCTGGCTCAAGTTAGAAGCAGAGCCAATATTGCAAGATGTCGATAGTCCATAGCTCGGAAACTATAAGAGATAATGCAATTTGGCAATCGGCAACGTAATTAGCATGCCGAATATTACTTGGAATGTGAATTGGAGCGAAATCGCTAATTCATAAGACCATTTTACATTTCTGGCCCAAGTTAGAAGCAGAGCCAATATTGCAAGGTGTCGATAGTCCATATCTCGGAAACTATAAGAGATAATGCAATTTGGCAATCGGCAACGTAATTAGCATGCCGAATATTACTTGGAATGTGAATTGGAGCGAAATCGCTAATTCATAAGACCATTTTACATTTCTGGCCCAAGTTAGAAGCAGAGCCAATATTGCAAGATGTCGATAGTCCATATCTCGGAAACTATAAGAGATAATGCAATTTGGCAATCGGCAACGTAATTAGCATGCCGAATATTACTTGGAATGTGAATTGGAGCGAAATCGCTAATTCATAAGACCATTTTACAATTCTGGCTCAAGTTAGAAGCAGAGCCAATATTGCAAGATGTCGATAGTCCATAGCTCGGAAACTATAAGAGATAATGCAATTTGGCAATCGGCAACGTAATTAGCATGCCGAATATAACTTGGAATGTGAATTGGAGCGAAATCGCTAATTCATAAGACCATTTTACAATTCTGGCTCAAGTTAGAAGCAGAGCCAATATTGCAAGATGTCGATAGTCCATAGCTCGGAAACTATAAGAGATAATGCAATTTGGCAATCGGCAACGTAATTAGCATGCCGAATATTACTTGGAATGTGAATTGGAGCGAAATCGCTAATTCATAAGACCATTTTACAATTCTGGCTCAAGCTAGAAGCAGAGCCAATATTGCAAGGTGTCGATAGTCCATATCTCGGAAACTATAAGAGATAATGCAATTTGGCAATCGGCAACGTAATTAGCATGCCGAATATTACTTGGAATGTGAATTGGAGCGAAATCGCTAATTCATAAGACCATTTTACATTTCTGGCCCAAGTTAGAAGCAGAGCCAATATTGCAAGATGTCGATAGTCCATATCTCGGAAACTATAAGAGATAATGCAATTTTGCAATCGGCAACGTAATTAGCATGCCGAATATTACTTGGAATGTGAATTGGAGCGAAATCGCAAATTCATAAGACCATTTTACAATTCTGGCCCAAGTTAGAAGCAGAGCCAATATTGCAAGATGTCGATAGTCTATATCTCGGAAACTATAAGAGATAATGCAATTTGGCAATCGGCAACGTAATTAGCATGCCGAATATTACTTGGATTGTGAATTGGGGCGAAATCGCTAATTCATAAGACCATTTTACATTTCTGGCCCAAGTTAGAAGCAGAGCCAATATTGCAAGATGTCAATAGTCCATATCTCGGAAACTATAAGAGATAATGCAATTTGGCAATCGGCAACGTAATTAGCATGCCGAATATTACTTGGAATGTGAAATGGAGCGAAATCGCTAATTCATAAGACCATTTTACAATTCTGGCTCAAGTTAGAAGCAGAGCCAATATTGAAAGATGTCGATAGTCCATAGCTCGGAAACTATAAGAGATAATGCAATTTGGCAATCGGCAACGTAATTAGCATGCCGAATATTACTTGGAATGTGAATTGGAGCGAAATCGCTAATTCATAAGACCATTTTACAATTCTGGCTCAAGTTAGAAGCAGAGCCAATATTGCAAGATGTCGATAGTCCATAGCTCGGAAACTATAAGAGATAATGCAATTTGGCAATCGGCAACGTAATTAGCATGCCGAATATTACTTGGAATGTGAATCGGAGCGCAATCGCTAATTCATAAGACCATTTTACATTTCTGGCCCAAGTTAGAAGCAGAGCCTATATTGCAAGATGTCGATAGTCCATATCTCGGAAACTATAAGAGATAATGCAATTTGGCAATCGGCAACGTAATTAGCATGCCGAATATTACTTGGAATGTGAATTGGAGCGAAATCGCTAATTCGTAAGACCATTTTACAATTCTGGCTCAAGTTAGAAGCAGAGCCAATATTGCAAGGTGTCGATAGTCCATATCTCGGAAACTATAAGAGATAATGCAATTTGGCAATCGGCAACGTAATTAGCATGCCGAATATTACTTGGAATGTGAATTGGAGCGAAATCGCTAATTCATAAGACCATTTTACAATTCTGGCTCAAGTTAGAAGCAGAGCCAATATTGCAAGATGTCGATAGTCCATAGCTCGGAAACTATAAGAGATAATGCAATTTGGCAATCGGCAATGTAATTAGCATGCCTAATATTACTTGGAATGTGAATTGGAGCGAAATCGCTAATTCATAAGACCATTTTACAATTCTGGCTCAAGTTAGAAGCAGAGCCAATATTGCAAGATGTCGATAGTCCATATCTCGGAAACTATAAGAGATAATGCAATTTGGCAATCGGCAACGTAATTAGCATGCCGAATGTTACTTGGAATGTGAATTGGAGCGATATCGCTAATTCATAAGACCATTTTACAATTCTGGCTCAAGTTAGAAGCAGAGCCAATATTGCAAGATGTCGATAGTCCATATCTCGGAAGTTATAAGAGATAATGCAGTTTGGCAATCGGCAACGTAATTAGCATGCCGAATATTACTTAGAATGTGAATTGGAGCGAAATCGCTAATTCATAAGACCATTTTACATTTCTGGCCCAAGTTAGAAGCAGAGCCAATATTGCAAGATGTCGATAGTCCATATCTCGGAAACTATAAGAGATAATCCAATTTGGCAATCGGCAACGTAATTAGCATGCCGAATATTACTTGGAATGTGAATTGGAGCGAAATCGCTAATTCGTAAGACCATTTTACAATTCTGGCTCAAGTTAGAAGCAGAGCCAATATTGCAAGGTGTCGATAGTCCATATCTCGGAAACTATAAGAGATAATGCAATTTGGCAATCGGCAACGTAATTAGCATGCCGAATATTACTTGGAATGTGAATTGGAGCGAAATCGCTAATTCATAAGACCATTTTACAATTCTGGCTCAAGTTAGAAGCAGAGCCAATATTGCAAGATGTCGATAGTCCATATCTCGGAAACTATAAGAGATAATGCAATTTGGCAATCGGAAACGTAATTAGCATGTCGAATATTACTTGGAATGTGAATTGGAGCGAAATCGCTAATTCATAAGACCATTTTAGATTTCTGGCCCAAGTTAGAAGCAGAGCCAATATTGCAAGATGTCGATAGTCCATATCTCGGAAACTATAAGAGATAATGCAATTTGGCAATCGGCAACGTAATTAGCATGCCGAATATTACTTGGAATGTGAATTGGAGCGAAATCGCTAATTCATAAGACCATTTTACATTTCTGGCCCAAGTTAGAAGCAGAGCCTATATTGCAAGATGTCGATAGTATATATCTCGGAAACTATAAGAGATAATGCAATTTGGCAATCGGCAACGTAATTAGCATGCCGAATATTACTTAGAATGTGAATCGGAGCGAAATCGCTAATTCATAAGACCATTTTAGATTTCTGGCCCAAGTTAGAAGCAGAGCCAATATTGCAAGATGTCGATAGTCCATATCTCGGAAACTATAAGAGATAATGCAATTTGGCAATCGGCAACGTAATTAGCATGCCGAATATTACTTGGTATGTGAATTGGAGCGAAATCGCTAATTCGTAAGACCATTTTACAATTCTGGCTCAAGTTAGAAGCAGAGCCAATATTGCAAGGTGTCGATAGTCCATATCTCGGAAACTATAAGAGATAATGCAATTTGGCAATCGGCAACGTAATTAGCATGCCGAATATTACTTGGAATGTGAATTGGAGCGAAATCGCTAATTCCTAAGACCATTTTACAATTCTGGCTCAAGTTAGAAGCAGAGCCAATATTGCAAGATGTCGATAGTCCATAGCTCGGAAACTATAAGAGATAATGCAATTTGGCAATCGGCAACGTAATTAGCATGCCGAATATTACTTGGAATGTGAATTGGAGCGAAATCGCTAATTCATAAGACCATTTTACAATTCTGGCTCAAGTTAGAAGCAGAGCCAATATTGCAAGATGTCGATAGTCCATAGCTCGGAAACTATAAGAGATAATGCAATTTGGCAATCGGCAACGTAATTAGCATGCCGAATATTACTTGGAATGTGAATTGGAGCGAAATCGCTAATTCATAAGACCATTTTACAATTCTGGCTCAAGCTAGAAGCAGAGCCAATATTGCAAGGTGTCGATAGTCCATATCTCGGAAACTATAAGAGATAATGCAATTTGGCAATCGGCAACGCAATTAGCATGCCGAATATTACTTGGAATGTGAATTGGAGCGAAATCGCTAATTCATAAGACCATTTTACATTTCTGGCCCAAGTTAGAAGCAGAGCCAATATTGCAAGATGTCGATAGTCCATATCTCGGAAATTATAAGAGATAATGCAATTTGGCAATCGGCAACGTAATTAGCATGCCGAATATTACTTGGAATGTAATTGGAGCGAAATCGCTAATTCATAAGACCATTTTACAATTCTGGCTCAAGTTAGAAGCAGAGCCAATATTGCAAGACGTCGATAGTCCATAGCTCGGAAACTATAAGAGATAATGCAATTTAGCAATCGGCAACGTAATTAGCATGCCGAATATTACTTGGAATGTGAATTGGAGCGAAATCGCTAATTCATAAGACCATTTTACAATTCTGGCTCAAGTTAGAAGCAGAGCCAATATTGCAAGATGTCGATAGTCCATAGCTCGGAAACTATAAGAGATAATGCAATTTGGCAATCGGCAACGTAATTAGCATGCCGAATATTACTTGGAATGTGAATTGGAGCGAAATCGCTAATTCATAAGACCATTTTACAATTCTGGCTCAAGCTAGAAGCAGAGCCAATATTGCAAGGTGTCGATAGTCCATATCTCGGAAACTATAAGAGATAATGCAATTTGGCAATCGGCAACGTAATTAGCATGCCGAATATTACTTGGAATGTGAATTGGAGCGAAATCGCTAATTCATAAGACCATTTTACATTTCTGGCCCAAGTTAGAAGCAGAGCCAATATTGCAAGATGTCGATAGTCCATATCTCGGAAATTATAAGAGATAATGCAATTTGGCAATCGGCAACGTAATTAGCATGCCGAATATTACTTGGAATGTGAATTGGAGCGAAATCGCTAATTCATAAGACCATTTTACAATTCTGGCTCAAGTTAGAAGCAGAGCCAATATTGCAAGATGTCGATAGTCCATAGCTCGGAAACTATAAGAGATAATGCAATTTGGCAATCGGCAACGTAATTAGCATGCCGAATATTACTTGGAATGTGAATTGGAGCGAAATCGCTAATTCATAAGACCATTTTACAATTCTGGCTCAAGCTAGAAGCAGAGCCAATATTGCAAGGTGTCGATAGTCCATATCTCGGAAACTATAAGAGATAATGCAATTTGGCAATCGGCAACGTAATTAGCATGCCGAATATTACTTGGAATGTGAATTGGAGCGAAATCGCTAATTCATAAGACCATTTTACATTTCTGGCCCAAGTTAGAAGCAGAGCCAATATTGCAAGATGTCGATAGTCCATATCTCGGAAACAATAAGAGATAATGCAATTTGGCAATCGGCAACGTAATTAGCATGCCGAATATTACTTGGAATGTGAATTGGAGCGAAATCGCAAATTCATAAGACCATTTTACAATTCTGGCCCAAGTTAGAAGCAGAGCCAATATTGCAAGATGTCGATAGTCCATATCTCGGAAACTATAAGAGATAATGCAATTTGGCAATCAGCAACGTAATTAGCATGCCGAATATTACTTGGAATGTGAATTGGGGCGAAATCGCCAATTCATAAAACCATTTTACATTTCTGGCCCAAGTTAGAAGCAGAGCCAATATTGCAAGATGTCGATAGTCCATATCTCGGAAACTATAAGAGATAATCCAATTTGGCAATCGGCAACGTAATTAGCATGCCGAATATTACTTGGAATGTGAATTGGGGCGAAATCGCTAATTCATAAAACCATTTTACATTTCTGGCCCAAGTTAGAAGCAGAGCCAATATTGCAAGAGGTCGATAGTCCATAGCTCGGAAACTATAAGGGATAATGCAATTTGGCAATCGGCAACGTAATTAGCATGCCTAATATTACTTGGAATGTGAATTGGAGCGAAATCGCTAATTCATAAGACCATTTTACAATTCTGGCTCAAGTTAGAAGCAGAGCCAATATTGCAAGATGTCGATAGTCCATATCTCGGAAACTATAAGAGATAATGCAATTTGGCAATCGGCAACGTAATTAGCATGCCGAATATTACTTGGAATGTGAATTGGAGCGATATAGCTAATTCATAAGACCATTTTACAATTCTGGCTCAAGTTAGAAGCAGAGCCAATATTGCAAGATGTCGATAGTCCATATCTCGGAAGTTATAAGAGATAATGCAATTTGGCAATCGGCAACGTAATTAGAATGCCGAATATTACTTCGAATGTGAATTGGAGCGAAATCGCTTATTCATAAGACCATTTTACATTTCTGGCCCTAGTTAGAAGCAGAGCCAATATTGCAAGGTGTCGATAGTCCATATCTCGGAAACTATAAGAGATAATGCAATTTGACAATCGGCAACGTAATTAGCATGCCGAATATTACTTGGAATGTGAATTGGAGCGAAATCGCTAATTCATAAGACCATTTTACATTTCTGGCCCAAGTTAGAAGCAGAGCCAATATTGCAAGATGTCGATAGTCCATATCTCGGAAACTATAAGAGATAATGCAATTTGGCAATCGGCAACGTAATTAGCATGTCGAATATTACTTGGAATGTGAATTGGAGCGAAATCGCTAATTCATAAGACCATTTTGCAATTCTGGCTCAAGTTAGAAGCAGAGCCAATATTGCAAGATGTCGATAGTCCATAGCTCGGAAACTATAAGAGATAATGCAATTTGGCAATCGGCAACGTAATTAGCATGCCGAATATTACTTGGAATGTGAATTGGAGCGAAATCGCTAATTCATAAGACCATTTTACATTTCTTGCCCAAGTTAGAAGCAGAGCCTATATTGCAAGATGTCGATAGTTCATATCTCGGAAACTATAAGAGATAATGCAATTTGGCAATCGGCAACGTAATTAGCATGCCGAATATTACTTAGAATGTGAATTGGAGCGAAATCGCTAATTCATAAGACCATTTTAGATTTCTGGCCCAAGTTAGAAGCAGAGCCAATATTGCAAGATGTCGATAGTCCATATCTCGGAAACTATAAGAGATAATGCAATTTGGCAATCGGCAACGTAATTAGCATGCCGAATATTACTTGGTATGTGAATTGGAGCGAAATCGCTAATTCGTAAGACCATTTTACAATTCTGGCTCAAGTTAGAAGCAGAGCCAATATTGCAAGGTGTCGATAGTCCATATCTCGGAAACTATAAGAGATAATGCAATTTGGCAATCGGCAACGTAATTAGCATGCCGAATATTACTTGGAATGTGAATTGGAGCGAAATCGCTAATTCATAAGACCATTTTACAATTCTGGCTCAAGCTAGAAGCAGAGCCAATATTGCAAGGTGTCGATAGTCCATATCTCGGAAACTATAAGAGATAATGCAATTTGGCAATCGGCAACGTAATTAGCATGCCGAATATTACTTGGTATGTGAATTGGAGCGAAATCGCTAATTCGTAAGACCATTTTACAATTCTGGCTCAAGTTAGAAACAGAGGCAATATTGCAAGGTGTCGATAGTCCATATCTCGGAAACTATAAGAGATAATGCAATTTGGCAATCGGCAACGTAATTAGCATGCCGAATATTACTTGGAATGTGAAATGGAGCGAAATCGCTAATTCATAAGACCATTTTACAATTCTGGCTCAAGTTAGAAGCAGAGCCAATATTGCAAGCTGTCGATAGTCCATAGCTCGGAAACTATAAGAGATAATGCAATTTGGCAATCGGCAACGTAATTAGCATGCCGAATATTACTTGGAATGTGAATTGGAGCGAAATCGCTAATTCATAAGACCATTTTACAATTCTGGCTCAAGTTAGAAGCAGAGCCAATATTGCAAGATGTCGATAGTCCATAGCTCGGAAACTATAAGAGATAATGCAATTTGGCAATCGGCAACGTAATTAGCATGCCGAATATTACTTGGAATGTGAATCGGAGCGCAATCGCTAATTCATAAGACCATTTTACATTTCTGGCCCAAGTTAGAAGCAGAGCCTATATTGCAAGATGTCGATAGTTCATATCTCGGAAACTATAAGAGATAATGCAATTTGGCAATCGGCAACGTAATTAGCATGCCGAATATTACTTAGAATGTGAATTGGAGCGAAATCGCTAATTCATAAGACCATTTTACATTTCTGGCCAAAGTTAGAAGCAGAGCCAATATTGCAAGATGTCGATAGTCCATATCTCGGAAACTATAAGAGATAATGCAATTTGGCAATCGGCAACGTAATTAGCATGCCGAATATTACTTGGAATGTGAATTGGAGCGAAATCGCTAATTCGTAAGACCATTTTACAATTCTGGCTCAAGTTAGAAGCAGAGCCAATATTGCAAGGTGTCGATAGTCCATATCTCGGAAACTATAAGAGATAATGCAATTTGGCAATCGGCAACATAATTAGCATGCCGAATATTACTTGGAATGTGAATTGGAGCGAAATCGCTAATTCATAAGACCATTTTACAATTCTGGCTCAAGTTAGAAGCAGAGCCAATATTGCAAGATGTCGATAGTCCATAGCTCGGAAACTATAAGAGATAATGCAATTTCGCAATCGGCAACGTAATTAGCATGAAGAATGTTACTTGGAATGTGAATTGGAGCGATATCGCTAATTCATAAGACCATTTTACAATTCTGGCTCAAGTTAGAAGCAGAGCCAATATTGCAAGAAGTCGATAGTCCATAGCTCGGAAACTATAAGAGATAATGCAATTTGGCAATCGGCAACGTAATTAGCATGCCTAATATTACTTGGAATGTGAATTGGAGCGAAATCGCTAATTCATAAGACCATTTTACAATTCTGGCTCAAGTTAGAAGCAGAGCCAATATTGCAAGATGTCGATAGTCCATATCTCGGAAACTATAAGAGATAATGCAATTTGGCAATCGGCAACGTAATTAGCATGCCGAATGTTACTTGGAATGTGAATTGGAGCGATATCGCTAATTCATAAGACCATTTTACAATTCTGGCTCAAGTTAGAAGCAGAGCCAATATTGCAAGATGTCGATAGTCCATATCTCGGAAACTATAAGAGATAATGCAATTTGGCAATCGGCAACGTAATTAGCATGCCGAATATTACTTGGAATGTGAATTGGAGCGAAATCGCTAATTCGTAAGACCATTTTACAATTCTGGCTCAAGTTAGAAGCAGAGCCAATATTGCAAGGTGTCGATAGTCCATATCTCGGAAACTATAAGAGATAATGCAATTTGGCAATCGGCAACGTAATTAGCATGCCGAATATTACTTGGAATGTGAATTGGAGCGAAATCGCTAATTCATAAGACCATTTTACAATTCTGGCTCAAGTTAGAAGCAGAGCCAATATTGCAAGATGTCGATTGTCCATAGCTCGGAAACTATAAGAGATAATGCAATTTGGCAATCGGCAACGTAATTAGCATGCCGAATGTTACTTGGAATGTGAATTGGAGCGATATCGCTAATTCATAAGACCATTTTACAATTCTGGCTCAAGTTAGAAGCAGAGCCAATATTGCAAGATGTCGATAGTCCATAGCTCGGAAACTATAAGAGATAATGCAATTTGGCAATCGGCAACGTAATTAGCATGCCTAATATTACTTGGAATGTGAATTGGAGCGAAATCGCTAATTCATAAGACCATTTTACAATTCTGGCTCAAGTTAGAAGCAGAGCCAATATTGCAAGATGTCGATAGTTCATATCTCGGAAACTATAAGAGATAATGCAATTTGGCAATCGGCAACGTAATTAGCATGCCGAATGTTACTCGGAATGTGAATTGGAGCGATATCGCTAATTCATAAGACCATTTTACAATTCTGGCTCAAGTTAGAAGCAGAGCCAATATTGCAAGATGTCGATAGTCCATATCTCGGAAACTATAAGAGATAATGCAATTTGGCAATCGGCAACGTAATTAGCATGCCGAATATTACTTGGAATGTGAATTGGAGCGAAATCGCTAATTCATAAGACCATTTTACAATTCTGGCTCAAGTTAGAAGCAGAGCCAATATTGCAAGATGTCGATAGTCCATAGCTCGGAAACTATAAGAGATAATGCAATTTGGCAATCGGCAACGTAATTAGCATGCCTAATATTACTTGGAATGTGAATTGGAGCGAAATCGCTAATTCATAAGACCATTTTACAATTCTGGCTCAAGTTAGAAGCAGAGCCAATATTGCAAGATGTCGATAGTCCATATCTCGGAAACTATAAGAGATAATGCAATTTGGCAATCGGCAACGTAATTAGCATGCCGAATGTTACTTGGAATGTGAATTGGAGCGATATCGCTAATTCATAAGACCATTTTACAATTCTGGCTCAAGTTAGAAGCAGAGCCAATATTGCAAGATGTCGATAGTCCATATCTCGGAAACTATAAGAGATAATGCAATTTGGCAATCGGCAACGTAATTAGCATGCCGAATATTACTTGGAATGTGATTTGGAGCGAAATCGCTAATTCATAAGACCATTTTACATTTCTGGCCCAAGTTAGAAGCAGAGCCAATATTGCAAGATGTCGATAGTCCATAGCTCGGAAACTATAAGAGATAATGCAATTTGGCAATCGGCAATGTAATTAGAATGCCGAATATTACTGGGAATGTGAATTGGAGCGAAATCGCTAATTCATAAGACCATTTTACATTTCTGGCCCAAGCTAGAAGCAGAGCCAATATTGCAAGATGTCGATAGTCCATATCTCGGAAACTATAAGAGATAATGCAATTTGGAAATTGGCAACGTAATTAGCATGCCGAATATTACTTGGAATGTGAATTGGAGCGAAATCGCTAATTCATAAGACCATTTTGCAATTCTGGCTCAAGTTAGAAGCAGAGCCAATATTGCAAGATGTCGATAGTCCATAGCTCGGAAACTATAAGAGATAATGCAATTTGGCAATCGGCAACGTAATTAGCATGCCGAATATTACTTGGAATGTGAATTGGAGCGAAATCGCTAATTCATAAGACCATTTTACATTTCTGGCCCAAGTTAGAAGCAGAGCCAATATTGCAAGGTGTCGATAGTCCATATCTCGGAAACTATAAGAGATAATGCAATTTGGCAATCGGCAACGTAATTAGCATGCCGAATATTACTTGGAATGTGAATTGGAGCGAAATCGCTAATTCATAAGACCATTTTACATTTCTGGCCCAAGTTAGAAGCAGAGCCAATATTGCAAGATGTCGATAGTCCATATCTCGGAAACTATAAGAGATAATGCAATTTGGCAATCGGCAACGTAATTAGCATGCCGAATATTACTTGGAATGTGAATTGGAGCGAAATCGCTAATTCATAAGACCATTTTACAATTCTGGCTCAAGTTAGAAGCAGAGCCAATATTGCAAGATGTCGATAGTCCATAGCTCGGAAACTATAAGAGATAATGCAATTTGGCAATCGGCAACGTAATTAGCATGCCGAATATAACTTGGAATGTGAATTGGAGCGAAATCGCTAATTCATAAGACCATTTTACAATTCTGGCTCAAGTTAGAAGCAGAGCCAATATTGCAAGATGTCGATAGTCCATAGCTCGGAAACTATAAGAGATAATGCAATTTGGCAATCGGCAACGTAATTAGCATGCCGAATATTACTTGGAATGTGAATTGGAGCGAAATCGCTAATTCATAAGACCATTTTACAATTCTGGCTCAAGCTAGAAGCAGAGCCAATATTGCAAGGTGTCGATAGTCCATATCTCGGAAACTATAAGAGATAATGCAATTTGGCAATCGGCAACGTAATTAGCATGCCGAATATTACTTGGAATGTGAATTGGAGCGAAATCGCTAATTCATAAGACCATTTTACATTTCTGGCCCAAGTTAGAAGCAGAGCCAATATTGCAAGATGTCGATAGTCCATATCTCGGAAACTATAAGAGATAATGCAATTTTGCAATCGGCAACGTAATTAGCATGCCGAATATTACTTGGAATGTGAATTGGAGCGAAATCGCAAATTCATAAGACCATTTTACAATTCTGGCCCAAGTTAGAAGCAGAGCCAATATTGCAAGATGTCGATAGTCTATATCTCGGAAACTATAAGAGATAATGCAATTTGGCAATCGGCAACGTAATTAGCATGCCGAATATTACTTGGATTGTGAATTGGGGCGAAATCGCTAATTCATAAGACCATTTTACATTTCTGGCCCAAGTTAGAAGCAGAGCCAATATTGCAAGATGTCAATAGTCCATATCTCGGAAACTATAAGAGATAATGCAATTTGGCAATCGGCAACGTAATTAGCATGCCGAATATTACTTGGAATGTGAAATGGAGCGAAATCGCTAATTCATAAGACCATTTTACAATTCTGGCTCAAGTTAGAAGCAGAGCCAATATTGAAAGATGTCGATAGTCCATAGCTCGGAAACTATAAGAGATAATGCAATTTGGCAATCGGCAACGTAATTAGCATGCCGAATATTACTTGGAATGTGAATTGGAGCGAAATCGCTAATTCATAAGACCATTTTACAATTCTGGCTCAAGTTAGAAGCAGAGCCAATATTGCAAGATGTCGATAGTCCATAGCTCGGAAACTATAAGAGATAATGCAATTTGGCAATCGGCAACGTAATTAGCATGCCGAATATTACTTGGAATGTGAATCGGAGCGCAATCGCTAATTCATAAGACCATTTTACATTTCTGGCCCAAGTTAGAAGCAGAGCCTATATTGCAAGATGTCGATAGTCCATATCTCGGAAACTATAAGAGATAATGCAATTTGGCAATCGGCAACGTAATTAGCATGCCGAATATTACTTGGAATGTGAATTGGAGCGAAATCGCTAATTCGTAAGACCATTTTACAATTCTGGCTCAAGTTAGAAGCAGAGCCAATATTGCAAGGTGTCGATAGTCCATATCTCGGAAACTATAAGAGATAATGCAATTTGGCAATCGGCAACGTAATTAGCATGCCGAATATTACTTGGAATGTGAATTGGAGCGAAATCGCTAATTCATAAGACCATTTTACAATTCTGGCTCAAGTTAGAAGCAGAGCCAATATTGCAAGATGTCGATAGTCCATAGCTCGGAAACTATAAGAGATAATGCAATTTGGCAATCGGCAATGTAATTAGCATGCCTAATATTACTTGGAATGTGAATTGGAGCGAAATCGCTAATTCATAAGACCATTTTACAATTCTGGCTCAAGTTAGAAGCAGAGCCAATATTGCAAGATGTCGATAGTCCATATCTCGGAAACTATAAGAGATAATGCAATTTGGCAATCGGCAACGTAATTAGCATGCCGAATGTTACTTGGAATGTGAATTGGAGCGATATCGCTAATTCATAAGACCATTTTACAATTCTGGCTCAAGTTAGAAGCAGAGCCAATATTGCAAGATGTCGATAGTCCATATCTCGGAAGTTATAAGAGATAATGCAGTTTGGCAATCGGCAACGTAATTAGCATGCCGAATATTACTTAGAATGTGAATTGGAGCGAAATCGCTAATTCATAAGACCATTTTACATTTCTGGCCCAAGTTAGAAGCAGAGCCAATATTGCAAGATGTCGATAGTCCATATCTCGGAAACTATAAGAGATAATCCAATTTGGCAATCGGCAACGTAATTAGCATGCCGAATATTACTTGGAATGTGAATTGGAGCGAAATCGCTAATTCGTAAGACCATTTTACAATTCTGGCTCAAGTTAGAAGCAGAGCCAATATTGCAAGGTGTCGATAGTCCATATCTCGGAAACTATAAGAGATAATGCAATTTGGCAATCGGCAACGTAATTAGCATGCCGAATATTACTTGGAATGTGAATTGGAGCGAAATCGCTAATTCATAAGACCATTTTACAATTCTGGCTCAAGTTAGAAGCAGAGCCAATATTGCAAGATGTCGATAGTCCATATCTCGGAAACTATAAGAGATAATGCAATTTGGCAATCGGCAACGTAATTAGCATGTCGAATATTACTTGGAATGTGAATTGGAGCGAAATCGCTAATTCATAAGACCATTTTAGATTTCTGGCCCAAGTTAGAAGCAGAGCCAATATTGCAAGATGTCGATAGTCCATATCTCGGAAACTATAAGAGATAATGCAATTTGGCAATCGGCAACGTAATTAGCATGCCGAATATTACTTGGAATGTGAATTGGAGCGAAATCGCTAATTCATAAGACCATTTTACATTTCTGGCCCAAGTTAGAAGCAGAGCCTATATTGCAAGATGTCGATAGTATATATCTCGGAAACTATAAGAGATAATGCAATTTGGCAATCGGCAACGTAATTAGCATGCCGAATATTACTTAGAATGTGAATCGGAGCGAAATCGCTAATTCATAAGACCATTTTAGATTTCTGGCCCAAGTTAGAAGCAGAGCCAATATTGCAAGATGTCGATAGTCCATATCTCGGAAACTATAAGAGATAATGCAATTTGGCAATCGGCAACGTAATTAGCATGCCGAATATTACTTGGTATGTGAATTGGAGCGAAATCGCTAATTCGTAAGACCATTTTACAATTCTGGCTCAAGTTAGAAGCAGAGCCAATATTGCAAGGTGTCGATAGTCCATATCTCGGAAACTATAAGAGATAATGCAATTTGGCAATCGGCAACGTAATTAGCATGCCGAATATTACTTGGAATGTGAATTGGAGCGAAATCGCTAATTCCTAAGACCATTTTACAATTCTGGCTCAAGTTAGAAGCAGAGCCAATATTGCAAGATGTCGATAGTCCATAGCTCGGAAACTATAAGAGATAATGCAATTTGGCAATCGGCAACGTAATTAGCATGCCGAATATTACTTGGAATGTGAATTGGAGCGAAATCGCTAATTCATAAGACCATTTTACAATTCTGGCTCAAGTTAGAAGCAGAGCCAATATTGCAAGATGTCGATAGTCCATAGCTCGGAAACTATAAGAGATAATGCAATTTGGCAATCGGCAACGTAATTAGCATGCCGAATATTACTTGGAATGTGAATTGGAGCGAAATCGCTAATTCATAAGACCATTTTACAATTCTGGCTCAAGCTAGAAGCAGAGCCAATATTGCAAGGTGTCGATAGTCCATATCTCGGAAACTATAAGAGATAATGCAATTTGGCAATCGGCAACGCAATTAGCATGCCGAATATTACTTGGAATGTGAATTGGAGCGAAATCGCTAATTCATAAGACCATTTTACATTTCTGGCCCAAGTTAGAAGCAGAGCCAATATTGCAAGATGTCGATAGTCCATATCTCGGAAATTATAAGAGATAATGCAATTTGGCAATCGGCAACGTAATTAGCATGCCGAATATTACTTGGAATGTAATTGGAGCGAAATCGCTAATTCATAAGACCATTTTACAATTCTGGCTCAAGTTAGAAGCAGAGCCAATATTGCAAGACGTCGATAGTCCATAGCTCGGAAACTATAAGAGATAATGCAATTTAGCAATCGGCAACGTAATTAGCATGCCGAATATTACTTGGAATGTGAATTGGAGCGAAATCGCTAATTCATAAGACCATTTTACAATTCTGGCTCAAGTTAGAAGCAGAGCCAATATTGCAAGATGTCGATAGTCCATAGCTCGGAAACTATAAGAGATAATGCAATTTGGCAATCGGCAACGTAATTAGCATGCCGAATATTACTTGGAATGTGAATTGGAGCGAAATCGCTAATTCATAAGACCATTTTACAATTCTGGCTCAAGCTAGAAGCAGAGCCAATATTGCAAGGTGTCGATAGTCCATATCTCGGAAACTATAAGAGATAATGCAATTTGGCAATCGGCAACGTAATTAGCATGCCGAATATTACTTGGAATGTGAATTGGAGCGAAATCGCTAATTCATAAGACCATTTTACATTTCTGGCCCAAGTTAGAAGCAGAGCCAATATTGCAAGATGTCGATAGTCCATATCTCGGAAATTATAAGAGATAATGCAATTTGGCAATCGGCAACGTAATTAGCATGCCGAATATTACTTGGAATGTGAATTGGAGCGAAATCGCTAATTCATAAGACCATTTTACAATTCTGGCTCAAGTTAGAAGCAGAGCCAATATTGCAAGATGTCGATAGTCCATAGCTCGGAAACTATAAGAGATAATGCAATTTGGCAATCGGCAACGTAATTAGCATGCCGAATATTACTTGGAATGTGAATTGGAGCGAAATCGCTAATTCATAAGACCATTTTACAATTCTGGCTCAAGCTAGAAGCAGAGCCAATATTGCAAGGTGTCGATAGTCCATATCTCGGAAACTATAAGAGATAATGCAATTTGGCAATCGGCAACGTAATTAGCATGCCGAATATTACTTGGAATGTGAATTGGAGCGAAATCGCTAATTCATAAGACCATTTTACATTTCTGGCCCAAGTTAGAAGCAGAGCCAATATTGCAAGATGTCGATAGTCCATATCTCGGAAACAATAAGAGATAATGCAATTTGGCAATCGGCAACGTAATTAGCATGCCGAATATTACTTGGAATGTGAATTGGAGCGAAATCGCAAATTCATAAGACCATTTTACAATTCTGGCCCAAGTTAGAAGCAGAGCCAATATTGCAAGATGTCGATAGTCCATATCTCGGAAACTATAAGAGATAATGCAATTTGGCAATCAGCAACGTAATTAGCATGCCGAATATTACTTGGAATGTGAATTGGGGCGAAATCGCTAATTCATAAAACCATTTTACATTTCTGGCCCAAGTTAGAAGCAGAGCCAATATTGCAAGATGTCGATAGTCCATATCTCGGAAACTATAAGAGATAATCCAATTTGGCAATCGGCAACGTAATTAGCATGCCGAATATTACTTGGAATGTGAATTGGGGCGAAATCGCTAATTCATAAAACCATTTTACATTTCTGGCCCAAGTTAGAAGCAGAGCCAATATTGCAAGAGGTCGATAGTCCATAGCTCGGAAACTATAAGGGATAATGCAATTTGGCAATCGGCAACGTAATTAGCATGCCTAATATTACTTGGAATGTGAATTGGAGCGAAATCGCTAATTCATAAGACCATTTTACAATTCTGGCTCAAGTTAGAAGCAGAGCCAATATTGCAAGATGTCGATAGTCCATATCTCGGAAACTATAAGAGATAATGCAATTTGGCAATCGGCAACGTAATTAGCATGCCGAATATTACTTGGAATGTGAATTGGAGCGATATAGCTAATTCATAAGACCATTTTACAATTCTGGCTCAAGTTAGAAGCAGAGCCAATATTGCAAGATGTCGATAGTCCATATCTCGGAAGTTATAAGAGATAATGCAATTTGGCAATCGGCAACGTAATTAGAATGCCGAATATTACTTCGAATGTGAATTGGAGCGAAATCGCTTATTCATAAGACCATTTTACATTTCTGGCCCTAGTTAGAAGCAGAGCCAATATTGCAAGGTGTCGATAGTCCATATCTCGGAAACTATAAGAGATAATGCAATTTGACAATCGGCAACGTAATTAGCATGCCGAATATTACTTGGAATGTGAATTGGAGCGAAATCGCTAATTCATAAGACCATTTTACATTTCTGGCCCAAGTTAGAAGCAGAGCCAATATTGCAAGATGTCGATAGTCCATATCTCGGAAACTATAAGAGATAATGCAATTTGGCAATCGGCAACGTAATTAGCATGTCGAATATTACTTGGAATGTGAATTGGAGCGAAATCGCTAATTCATAAGACCATTTTGCAATTCTGGCTCAAGTTAGAAGCAGAGCCAATATTGCAAGATGTCGATAGTCCATAGCTCGGAAACTATAAGAGATAATGCAATTTGGCAATCGGCAACGTAATTAGCATGCCGAATATTACTTGGAATGTGAATTGGAGCGAAATCGCTAATTCATAAGACCATTTTACATTTCTTGCCCAAGTTAGAAGCAGAGCCTATATTGCAAGATGTCGATAGTTCATATCTCGGAAACTATAAGAGATAATGCAATTTGGCAATCGGCAACGTAATTAGCATGCCGAATATTACTTAGAATGTGAATTGGAGCGAAATCGCTAATTCATAAGACCATTTTAGATTTCTGGCCCAAGTTAGAAGCAGAGCCAATATTGCAAGATGTCGATAGTCCATATCTCGGAAACTATAAGAGATAATGCAATTTGGCAATCGGCAACGTAATTAGCATGCCGAATATTACTTGGTATGTGAATTGGAGCGAAATCGCTAATTCGTAAGACCATTTTACAATTCTGGCTCAAGTTAGAAGCAGAGCCAATATTGCAAGGTGTCGATAGTCCATATCTCGGAAACTATAAGAGATAATGCAATTTGGCAATCGGCAACGTAATTAGCATGCCGAATATTACTTGGAATGTGAATTGGAGCGAAATCGCTAATTCATAAGACCATTTTACAATTCTGGCTCAAGCTAGAAGCAGAGCCAATATTGCAAGGTGTCGATAGTCCATATCTCGGAAACTATAAGAGATAATGCAATTTGGCAATCGGCAACGTAATTAGCATGCCGAATATTACTTGGAATGTGAATTGGAGCGAAATCGCTAATTCATAAGACCATTTTACAATTCTGGCTCAAGCTAGAAGCAGAGCCAATATTGCAAGATGTCGATAGTCCATATCTCGGAAACTATAAGAGATAATGCAATTTGGCAATCGGCAACGTAATTAGCATTTCGAATATTACTTGGAATGTGAATTGGAGCGAAATCGCTAATTCATAAGACCATTTTGCAATTCTGGCTCAAGTTAGAAGCAGAGCCAATATTGCAAGATGTCGATAGTCCATAGCTCGGAAACTATAAGAGATAAAGCAATTTGGCAATCGGCAACGTAATTAGCATGCCGAATATTACTTGGAATGTGAATTGGAGCGAAATCGCTAATTCATAAGACCATTTTACATTTCTTGCCCAAGTTAGAAGCAGAGCCTATATTGCAAGATGTCGATAGTTCATATCTCGGAAACTATAAGAGATAATGCAATTTGGCAATCGGCAACGTAATTAGCATGCCGAATATTACTTAGAATGTGAATTGGAGCGAAATCGCTAATTCATAAGACCATTTTAGATTTCTGGCCCAAGTTAGAAGCAGAGCCAATATTGCAAGATGTCGATAGTCCATATCTCGGAAACTATAAGAGATAATGCAATTTGGCAATCGGCAACGTAATTAGCATGCCGAATATTACTTGGTATGTGAATTGGAGCGAAATCGCTAATTCGTAAGACCATTTTACAATTCTGGCTCAAGTTAGAAACAGAGGCAATATTGCAAGGTGTCGATAGTCCATATCTCGGAAACTATAAGAGATAATGCAATTTGGCAATCGGCAACGTAATTAGCATGCCGAATATTACTTGGAATGTGAATTGGAGCGAAATCGCTAATTCATAAGACCATTTTACATTTCTGGTCCAAGTTAGAAGCAGAGCCAATATTGCAAGATGTCGATAGTCCATAGCTCGGAAACTATAAGAGATAATGCAATTTGGCAATCGGCAATGTAATTAGCATGCCTAATATTACTTGGAATGTGAATTGGAGCGAAATCGCTAATTCATAAGACCATTTTACAATTCTGGCTCAAGTTAGAAGCAGAGCCAATATTGCAAGATGTCGATAGTCCATATCTCGGAAACTATAAGAGATAATGCAATTTGGCAATCGGCAACGTAATTAGCATGCCGAATGTTACTTGGAATGTGAATTGGAGCGATATCGCTAATTCATAAGACCATTTTACAATTCTGGCTCAAGTTAGAAGCAGAGCCAATATTGCAAGATGTCGATAGTCCATATCTCGGAAGTTATAAGAGATAATGCAATTTGGCAATCGGCAACGTAATTAGCATGCCGAATATTACTTGGAATGTGAATTGGAGCGAAATCGCTAATTCGTAAGACCATTTTACAATTCTGGCTCAAGTTAGAAGCAGAGCCAATATTGCAAGGTGTCGATAGTCCATATCTCGGAAACTATAAGAGATAATGCAATTTGGCAATCGGCAACGTAATTAGCATGCCGAATATTACTTGGAATGTGAATTGGAGCGAAATCGCTAATTCATAAGACCATTTTACAATTCTGGCTCAAGTTAGAAGCAGAGCCAATATTGCAAGAAGTCGATAGTCCATAGCTCGGAAACTATAAGGGATAATGCAATTTGGCAATCGGCAACGTAATTAGCATGATTAATATTACTTGGAATGTGAATTGGAGCGAAATCGCTAATTCATAAGACCATTTTACATTTCTGGCCCAAGTTAGAAGCAGAGCCAATATTGCAAGATGTCGATAGTCCATATCTCGGAAACTATAAGAGATAATGCAATTTGGCAATCGGCAACGTAATTAGCATGTCGAATATTACTTGGAATGTGAATTGGAGCGAAATCGCTAATTCATAAGACCATTTTACATTTCTGGCCCAAGTTAGAAGCAGAGCCTATATTGCAAGATGTCGATAGTATATATCTCGGAAACTATAAGAGATAATGCAATTTGGCAATCGGCAACGTAATTAGCATGCCGAATATTACTTAGAATGTGAATTGGAGCGAAATCGCTAATTCATAAGACCATTTTAGATTTCTGGCCCAAGTTAGAAGCAGAGCCAATATTGCAAAATGTCGATAGTCCATATCTCGGAAACTATAAGAGATAATGCAATTTGGCAATCGGCAACGTAATTAGCATGCCGAATATTACTTGGTATGTGAATTGGAGCGAAATCGCTAATTCGTAAGACCATTTTACAATTCTGGCTCAAGTTAGAAGCAGAGCCAATATTGCAAGGTGTCGATAGTCCATATCTCGGAAACTATAAGAGATAATGCAATTTGGCAATCGGCAACGTAATTAGCATGCCGAATATTACTTGGAATGTGAATTGGAGCGAAATCGCTAATTCCTAAGACCATTTTACAATTCTGGCTCAAGTTAGAAGCAGAGCCAATATTGCAAGATGTCGATAGTCCATAGCTCGGAAACTATAAGAGATAATGCAATTTGGCAATCGGCAACGTAATTAGCATGCCGAATATTACTTGGAATGTGAATTGGAGCGAAATCGCTAATTCATAAGACCATTTTACAATTCTGGCTCAAGCTAGAAGCAGAGCCAATATTGCAAGGTGTCGATAGTCCATATCTCGGAAACTATAAGAGATAATGCAATTTGGCAATCGGCAACGTAATTAGCATGCCGAATATTACTTGGAATGTGAATTGGAGCGAAATCGCTAATTCATAAGACCATTTTACATTTCTGGCCCAAGTTAGAAGCAGAGCCAATATTGCAAGATGTCGATAGTCCATATCTCGGAAATTATAAGAGATAATGCAATTTGGCAATCGGCAACGTAATTAGCATGCCGAATATTACTGGGAATGTGAATTGGAGCGAAATCGCTAATTCATAAGACCATTTTACAATTCTGGCTCAAGTTAGAGGCAGAGCCAATATTGCATGACGTCGATAGTCCATAGCTCGGAAACTATAAGAGATAATGCAATTTGGCAATCGGCAACGTAATTAGCATGCCGAATATTACTGGGAATGTGAATTGGAGCGAAATCGCTAATTCATAAGACCATTTTACAATTCTGGCTCAAGTTAGAAGCAGAGCCAATATTGCAAGATGTCGATAGTCCATATCTCGGAAACTATAAGAGATAATGCAATTTGGCAATCGGCAACGTAGTTAGCATGCCGAATATTACTTGGAATGTGAATTGGAGCGATATCGCTAATTCATAAGACCATTTTACAATTCTGGCTCAAGTTAGAAGCAGAGCCAATATTGCAAGATGTCGATAGTCCATATCTCGGAAGTTATAAGAGATAATACAATTTGGCAATCGGCAACGTAATTAGAATGCCGAATATTACTTCGAATGTGAATTGGAGCGAAATCGCTAATTCATAAGACCATTTTACATTTCTGGCCCTAGTTAGAAGCAGAGGCAACATTGCAAGATGTCGATAGTCCATATCTCGGAAACTATAAGAGATAATGCAATTTGGCAATCGGCAACGTAATTAGCATGCCGAATATTACTTGGAATGTGAATTGGAGCGAAATCGCTAATTCATAAGACCATTTTACATTTCTGGCCCAAGTTAGAAGCAGAGCCAACATTGCAAGATGTCGATAGTCCATATCTCGGAAGCTATAAGGGATAATGCAATTTGGCAAACGGCAACGTAATTAGCATGCCGAATATTACTTGGAATGTGAATTGGAGCGAAATCGCTAATTCATAAGACCATTTTACAATTCTGGCTCAAGTTAGAAGCAGAGCCAATATTGCAAGATGTCGATAGTCCATAGCTCGGAAACTATAAGAGATAATGCAATTTGGCAATCGGCAACGTAATTAGTATGCCGAATATTACTTGGAATGTGAATTGGAGCGAAATCGCTAATTCATAAGACCATTTTACAATTCTGGCTCAAGCTAGAAGCAGAGCCAATATTGCAAGGTGTCGATAGTCCATATCTCGGAAACTATAAGAGATAATGCAATTTGGCAATCGGCAACGTAATTAGCATGCCGAATATTACTAGGAATGTGAATTGGAGCGAAATCGCTAATTCATATGACCATTTTACATTTCTGGCCCAAGTTAGAAGCAGAGCCAATATTGCAAGATGTCGATAGTCCTTATCTCGGAAACTATAAGAGATAATGCAATTTGGCAATCGGCAACGTAATTAGCATGCCGAATATTACTTGGAATATGAATTGGAGCGAAATCGCAAATTCATAAGACCATTTTACAATTCTGGCCCAAGTTAGAAGCAGAGCCAATATTGCAAGATGTCGATAGTCCATATCTCGGAAACTATAAGAGATAATGCAATTTGGCAATCGGCAACGTAATTAGCATGCCGAATATTACTTGGAATGTGAATTGGGGCGAAATCGCTAATTCATAAGACCATTTTACATTTCTGGCCCAAGTTAGAAGCAGAGCCAATATTGCAAGATGTCGATAGTCCATATCTCGGAAACTATAAGAGAAAATGCAATTTGGCAATCGGCAACGTAATTAGCATGCCGAATATTACTTGGAATGTGAATTGGAGCGAAATCGCTAATTCGTAAGACCATTTTACAATTCTGGCTCAAGTTAGAAGCAGAGCCAATATTGCAAGGTGTCGATAGTCCATATCTCGGAAACTATAAGAGATAATGCAATTTGGCAATCGGCAACGTAATTAGCATGCCGAATATTACTTGGAGTGTGAATTGGAGCGAAATCGCTAATTCATAAGACCATTTTACAATTCTGGCTCAAGTTAGAAGCAGAGCCAATATTGCAAGATGTCGATAGTCCATAGCTAGGAAACTATAAGACATAATGCAATTTGGCAATCGGCAACGTAATTAGCATGCCTAATATTACTTGGAATGTGAATTGGAGCGAAATCGCTAATTCATAAGACCATTTTACAATTCTGGCTCAAGTTAGAAGCAGAGCCAATATTGCAAGATGTCGATAGTCCATATCTCGGAAACTATAAGAGATAATGCAATTTGGCAATCGGCAACGTAATTAGCATGCCGAATGTTACTTGGAATGTGAATTGGAGCGATATCGCTAATTCATAAGACCATTTTACAATTCTGGCTCAAGTTAGAAGCAGAGCCAATATTGCAAGATGTCGATAGTCCATATCTCGGAAGTTATAAGAGATAATGCAATTTGGCAATCGGCAACGTAATTAGAATGCCGAATATTACTTCGAATGTGAATTGGAGCGAAATCGCTAATTCATAAGACCATTTTACATTTCTGGCCCTAGTTAGAAGCAGAGCCAACATTGCAAGATGTCGATAGTCCATATCTCGGAAACTATAAGATATAATGCAATTTGGCAATCGGCAACGTAATTAGCATGCCGAATATTACTTGGAATGTGAATTGGAGCGAAATCGCTAATTCATAAGGCCATTTTACATTTCTGGCCCAAGTTAGAAGCAGAGCCAACATTGCAAGATGTCGATAGTCCATAGCTCGGAAACTATAAGAGATAATGCAATTTGGCAATCGGCAACGTAATTAGCATGCCGAATATTACTTGGAATGTGAATTGGAGCGAAATCGCTAATTCATAAGACCATTTTACATTTCTGGCCCAAGTTAGAAGCAGAGCCAATATTGCAAGATGTCGATAGTCCATATCTCGGAAACTATAAGAGATAATGCAATTTGGCAATCGGCAACGTAGTTAGCATGCCGAATATTACTTGGAATGTGAATTGGAGCGAAATCGTTAATTCATAAGACCATTTTACAATTCTGGCCCAAGTTAGAAGCAGAGCCAATATTGCAAGATGTCGATAGTCCATATCTCGGAAACTATAAGAGATAATGCAATTTGGCAATCGGCAACGTAATTAGCATGCCGAATATTACTTGGAATGTGAATTGGAGCGAAATCGCTAATTCGTAAGACCATTTTACAATTCTGGCTCAAGTTAGAAGCAGAGCCAATATTGCAAGGTGTCGATAGTCCATATCTCGGAAACTATAAGAGATAATGCAATTTGGCAATCGGCAACGTAATTAGCATGCCGAATATTACTTGGAATGTGAATTGGAGCGAAATCGCTAATTCATAAGACCATTTTACATTTCTGGCCCAAGTTAGAAGCAGAGCCAATATTGCAAGATGTCGAGAGTCCATATCTCGGAAACTATAAGAGATAATGCAATTTGGCAATCGGCAACGTAGTTAGCATGCCGAATATTACTTGGAATGTGAATTGGAGCGAAATCGCTAATTCGTAAGACCATTTTACAATTCTGGCTCAAGTTAGAAGCAGAGCCAATATTGCAAGATGTCGATAGTATATAGCTCGGAAACTATAAGAGATAATGCAATTTGGCAATCGGCAACGTAATTAGCATGCCGAATATTACTTGGAATGTGAATTGGAGCGAAATCGCTAATTCATAAGACCATTTTACAATTCTGGCTCAAGTTAGAAGCAGAGCCAATATTGCAAGATGTCGATAGTCCATATCTCGGAAGTTATAAGAGATAATACAATTTGGCAATCGGCAACGTAATTAGAATGCCGAATATTACTTCGAACGTGAATTGGAGCGAAATCGCTAATTCATAAGACCATTTTACATTTCTGGCCCTAGTTAGAAGCAGAGGCAACATTGCAAGATGTCGATAGTCCATATCTCGGAAACTATAAGAGATAATGCAATTTGGCAATCGGCAACGTAATTAGCATGCCGAATATTACTTGGAATGTGAATTGGAGCGAAATCGCTAATTCATAAGACCATTTTACATTTCTGGCCCAAGTTAGAAGCAGAGCCAACATTGCAAGATGTCGATAGTCCATATCACGGAAACTATAAGGGATAATGCAATTTGGCAAACGGCAACGTAATTAGCATGCCGAATATTACTTGGAATGTGAATTGGAGCGAAATCGCTAATTCATAAGACCATTTTACAATTCTGGCTCAAGTTAGAAGCAGAGCCAATATTGCAAGATGTCGATAGTCCATAGCTCGGAAACTATAAGAGATAATGCAATTTGGCAATCGGCAACGTAATTAGCATGCCGAATATTACTTGGAATGTGAATTGGAGCGAAATCGCTAATTCATAAGACCATTTTACAATTCTGGCTCAAGCTAGAAGCAGAGCCAATATTGCAAGGTGTCGATAGTCCATATCTCGGAAACTATAAGAGATAATGCAATTTGGCAATCGGCAACGTAATTAGCATGCCGAATATTACTTGGAATGTGAATTGGAGCGAAATCGCTAATTCATAAGACCATTTTACATTTCTGGCCCAAGTTAGAAGCAGAGCCAATATTGCAAGATGTCGATAGTCCATATCTCGGAAACTATAAGAGATAATGCAATTTGGCAATCGGCAACGTAATTAGCATGCCGAATATTACTTGGAATGTGAATTGGAGCGAAATCGCAAATTCATAAGACCATTTTACAATTCTGGCCCAAGTTAGAAGCAGAGCCAATATTGCAAGATGTAGATAGTCCATATCTTGGAAACTATAAGAGATAATGCAATTTGGCAATCGGCAACGTAATTAGCATGCCGAATATTACTTGGAATGTGAATTGGGGCGAAATCGCTAATTCATAAGACCATTTTACATTTCTGGCCCAAGTTAGAAGCAGAGCCAATATTGCAAGATGTCGATAGTCCATATCTCGGAAACTATAAGAGATAATGCAATTTGGCAATCGGCAACGTAATTAGCATGCCGAATATTACTT
The DNA here is from genome assembly GCF_030347505.1 of Rhynchophorus ferrugineus. Classification (NCBI taxonomy): domain Eukaryota; kingdom Metazoa; phylum Arthropoda; class Insecta; order Coleoptera; family Curculionidae; genus Rhynchophorus; species Rhynchophorus ferrugineus. The sequence goes on from NW_027472911.1 coordinate 118,002, forward strand.
GGAATGTGAAATGGAGCGAAATCACTAATTCATAAGACCATTTTACAATTCTGGCTCAAGTTAGAAGCAGAGCCAATATTGCAAGATGTCGATAGTCCATAGTTCGGAAACTATAAGAGATAATGCAATTTGGCAATCGGCAACGTAATTAGCATGCCGAATATTACTTGGAATGTGAATCGGAGCGCAATCGCTAATTCATAAGACCATTTTACATTTCTGGCCCAAGTTAGAAGCAGAGCCTATATTGCAAGATGTCGATAGTCCATATCTCGGAAACTATAAGAGATAATGCAATTTGGCAATCGGCAACGTAATTAGCATGCCGAATATTACTTGGAATGTGAATCGGAGCGCAATCGCTAATTCATAAGACCATTTTACAATTCTGGCTCAAGTTAGAAGCAGAGCCAATATTGCAAGGTGTCGATAGTCCATATCTCGGAAACTATAAGAGATAATGCAATTTGGCAATCGGCAACGTAATTAGCATGCCGAATATTACTTGGAATGTGAATTGGAGCGAAATCGCTAATTCATAAGACCATTTTACAATTCTGGCTCAAGTTAGAAGCAGAGCCAATATTGCAAGATGTCGATAGTCCATATCTCGGAAACTATAAGAGATAATGCAATTTGACAATCGGCAATGTAATTAGCATGCCGAATATTACTTGGAATGTGAATTGGAGCGAAATCGCTAATTCATTAGACCATTTTACATTTCTGGCCCAAGTTAGAAGCAGAGCCAATATTGCAAGATGTCGATAGTCCATATCTCGAAAACTATTAGAGATAATGCAATTTGGCAATCGGCAACGTAATAGGCATGCCGAATATTACTTGGAATGTGAATTGGAGCGAAATCGCTAATTCATAAGACCATTTTACAATTCTGGCTCAAGTTAGAAGCAGAGCCAATATTGCAAGATGTCGATAGTCCATAGCTCGGAAACTATAAGAGATAATGCAATTTGGCAATCGGCAACGTAATTAGCATGCCGAATATTACTTGGAATGTGAATTGGAGCGAAATTGCAATTCATAAGACCATTTTACAATTCTGGCTCAAGCTAGAAGCAGAGCCAATATTGCAAGGTGTCGATAGTCCATATCTCGGAAACTATAAGAGATAATGCAATTTGGCAATCGGCAACGTAATTAGCATGCCGAATATTACTTGAAATGTGAATTGGAGCGAAATCGCTAATTCATAAGACCATTTTACATTTCTGGCCCAAGTTAGAAGCAGAGCCAATATTGCAAGATGTCGATAGTCCATATCTCGGAAACTATAAGAGATAATGCAATTTGGCAATCGGCAACGTAATTAGCATGCCGAATATTAGTTGGAATGTGAATTGGAGCGAAATCGCAAATTCATAAGACCATTTTACAATTCTGGCCCAAGTTAGAAGCAGAGCCAATATTGCAAGATGTCGATAGTCCATATCTCGGAAACTATAAGAGATAATGCAATTTGGCAATCGGCAACGTAATTAGCATGCCGAATATTACTTGGAATGTGAATTGGGGCGAAATCGCTAATTCATAAGACCATTTTACATTTCTGGCCCAAGTTAGAAGCAGAGCCAATATTGCAAGATGTCGATAGTCCATATCTCGGAAACTATAAGAGATAATGCAATTTGGCAATCGGCAACGTAATTAGCATGCCGAATATTACTTGGAATGTGAAATGGAGCGAAATCGCTAATTCATAAGACCATTTTACAATTCTGGCTCAAGTTAGAAGCAGAGCCAATATTGCAAGCTGTCGATAGTCCATAGCTCGGAAACTATAAGAGATAATGCAATTTGGCAATCGGCAACGTAATTAGCATGCCGAATATTACTTGGAATGTGAATTGGAGCGAAATCGCTAATTCATAAGACCATTTTACAATTCTGGCTCAAGTTAGAAGCAGAGCCAATATTGCAAGATGTCGATAGTCCATAGCTCGGAAACTATAAGAGATAATGCAATTTGGCAATCGGCAACGTAATTAGCATGCCGAATATTACTTGGAATGTGAATCGGAGCGCAATCGCTAATTCATAAGACCATTTTACATTTCTGGCCCAAGTTAGAAGCAGAGCCTATATTGCAAGATGTCGATAGTTCATATCTCGGAAACTATAAGAGATAATGCAATTTGGCAATCGGCAACGTAATTAGCATGCCGAATATTACTTAGAATGTGAATTGGAGCGAAATCGCTAATTCATAAGACCATTTTACATTTCTGGCCAAAGTTAGAAGCAGAGCCAATATTGCAAGATGTCGATAGTCCATATCTCGGAAACTATAAGAGATAATGCAATTTGGCAATCGGCAACGTAATTAGCATGCCGAATATTACTTGGAATGTGAATTGGAGCGAAATCGCTAATTCGTAAGACCATTTTACAATTCTGGCTCAAGTTAGAAGCAGAGCCAATATTGCAAGGTGTCGATAGTCCATATCTCGGAAACTATAAGAGATAATGCAATTTGGCAATCGGCAACATAATTAGCATGCCGAATATTACTTGGAATGTGAATTGGAGCGAAATCGCTAATTCATAAGACCATTTTACAATTCTGGCTCAAGTTAGAAGCAGAGCCAATATTGCAAGATGTCGATAGTCCATAGCTCGGAAACTATAAGAGATAATGCAATTTCGCAATCGGCAACGTAATTAGCATGAAGAATGTTACTTGGAATGTGAATTGGAGCGATATCGCTAATTCATAAGACCATTTTACAATTCTGGCTCAAGTTAGAAGCAGAGCCAATATTGCAAGATGTCGATAGTCCATAGCTCGGAAACTATAAGAGATAATGCAATTTGGCAATCGGCAACGTAATTAGCATGCCTAATATTACTTGGAATGTGAATTGGAGCGAAATCGCTAATTCATAAGACCATTTTACAATTCTGGCTCAAGTTAGAAGCAGAGCCAATATTGCAAGATGTCGATAGTCCATATCTCGGAAACTATAAGAGATAATGCAATTTGGCAATCGGCAACGTAATTAGCATGCCGAATGTTACTTGGAATGTGAATTGGAGCGATATCGCTAATTCATAAGACCATTTTACAATTCTGGCTCAAGTTAGAAGCAGAGCCAATATTGCAAGATGTCGATAGTCCATATCTCGGAAACTATAAGAGATAATGCAATTTGGCAATCGGCAACGTAATTAGCATGCCGAATATTACTTGGAATGTGAATTGGAGCGAAATCGCTAATTCGTAAGACCATTTTACAATTCTGGCTCAAGTTAGAAGCAGAGCCAATATTGCAAGGTGTCGATAGTCCATATCTCGGAAACTATAAGAGATAATGCAATTTGGCAATCGGCAACGTAATTAGCATGCCGAATATTACTTGGAATGTGAATTGGAGCGAAATCGCTAATTCATAAGACCATTTTACAATTCTGGCTCAAGTTAGAAGCAGAGCCAATATTGCAAGATGTCGATTGTCCATAGCTCGGAAACTATAAGAGATAATGCAATTTGGCAATCGGCAACGTAATTAGCATGCCGAATGTTACTTGGAATGTGAATTGGAGCGATATCGCTAATTCATAAGACCATTTTACAATTCTGGCTCAAGTTAGAAGCAGAGCCAATATTGCAAGATGTCGATAGTCCATAGCTCGGAAACTATAAGAGATAATGCAATTTGGCAATCGGCAACGTAATTAGCATGCCTAATATTACTTGGAATGTGAATTGGAGCGAAATCGCTAATTCATAAGACCATTTTACAATTCTGGCTCAAGTTAGAAGCAGAGCCAATATTGCAAGATGTCGATAGTTCATATCTCGGAAACTATAAGAGATAATGCAATTTGGCAATCGGCAACGTAATTAGCATGCCGAATGTTACTTGGAATGTGAATTGGAGCGATATCGCTAATTCATAAGACCATTTTACAATTCTGGCTCAAGTTAGAAGCAGAGCCAATATTGCAAGATGTCGATAGTCCATATCTCGGAAACTATAAGAGATAATGCAATTTGGCAATCGGCAACGTAATTAGCATGCCGAATATTACTTGGAATGTGAATTGGAGCGAAATCGCTAATTCATAAGACCATTTTACAATTCTGGCTCAAGTTAGAAGCAGAGCCAATATTGCAAGATGTCGATAGTCCATAGCTCGGAAACTATAAGAGATAATGCAATTTGGCAATCGGCAACGTAATTAGCATGCCTAATATTACTTGGAATGTGAATTGGAGCGAAATCGCTAATTCATAAGACCATTTTACAATTCTGGCTCAAGTTAGAAGCAGAGCCAATATTGCAAGATGTCGATAGTCCATATCTCGGAAACTATAAGAGATAATGCAATTTGGCAATCGGCAACGTAATTAGCATGCCGAATGTTACTTGGAATGTGAATTGGAGCGATATCGCTAATTCATAAGACCATTTTACAATTCTGGCTCAAGTTAGAAGCAGAGCCAATATTGCAAGATGTCGATAGTCCATATCTCGGAAACTATAAGAGATAATGCAATTTGGCAATCGGCAACGTAATTAGCATGCCGAATATTACTTGGAATGTGATTTGGAGCGAAATCGCTAATTCATAAGACCATTTTACATTTCTGGCCCAAGTTAGAAGCAGAGCCAATATTGCAAGATGTCGATAGTCCATAGCTCGGAAACTATAAGAGATAATGCAATTTGGCAATCGGCAATGTAATTAGAATGCCGAATATTACTGGGAATGTGAATTGGAGCGAAATCGCTAATTCATAAGACCATTTTACATTTCTGGCCCAAGCTAGAAGCAGAGCCAATATTGCAAGATGTCGATAGTCCATATCTCGGAAACTATAAGAGATAATGCAATTTGGAAATTGGCAACGTAATTAGCATGCCGAATATTACTTGGAATGTGAATTGGAGCGAAATCGCTAATTCATAAGACCATTTTGCAATTCTGGCTCAAGTTAGAAGCAGAGCCAATATTGCAAGATGTCGATAGTCCATAGCTCGGAAACTATAAGAGATAATGCAATTTGGCAATCGGCAACGTAATTAGCATGCCGAATATTACTTGGAATGTGAATTGGAGCGAAATCGCTAATTCATAAGACCATTTTACATTTCTGGCCCAAGTTAGAAGCAGAGCCAATATTGCAAGGTGTCGATAGTCCATATCTCGGAAACTATAAGAGATAATGCAATTTGGCAATCGGCAACGTAATTAGCATGCCGAATATTACTTGGAATGTGAATTGGAGCGAAATCGCTAATTCATAAGACCATTTTACATTTCTGGCCCAAGTTAGAAGCAGAGCCAATATTGCAAGATGTCGATAGTCCATATCTCGGAAACTATAAGAGATAATGCAATTTGGCAATCGGCAACGTAATTAGCATGCCGAATATTACTTGGAATGTGAATTGGAGCGAAATCGCTAATTCGTAAGACCATTTTACAATTCTGGCTCAAGTTAGAAGCAGAGCCAATATTGCAAGATGTCGATAGTCCATAGCTCGGAAACTATAAGAGATAATGCAATTTGGCAATCGGCAACGTAATTAGCATGCCGAATATAACTTGGAATGTGAATTGGAGCGAAATCGCTAATTCATAAGACCATTTTACAATTCTGGCTCAAGTTAGAAGCAGAGCCAATATTGCAAGATGTCGATAGTCCATAGCTCGGAAACTATAAGAGATAATGCAATTTGGCAATCGGCAACGTAATTAGCATGCCGAATATTACTTGGAATGTGAATTGGAGCGAAATCGCTAATTCATAAGACCATTTTACAATTCTGGCTCAAGCTAGAAGCAGAGCCAATATTGCAAGGTGTCGATAGTCCATATCTCGGAAACTATAAGAGATAATGCAATTTGGCAATCGGCAACGTAATTAGCATGCCGAATATTACTTGGAATGTGAATTGGAGCGAAATCGCTAATTCATAAGACCATTTTACATTTCTGGCCCAAGTTAGAAGCAGAGCCAATATTGCAAGATGTCGATAGTCCATATCTCGGAAACTATAAGAGATAATGCAATTTTGCAATCGGCAACGTAATTAGCATGCCGAATATTACTTGGAATGTGAATTGGAGCGAAATCGCAAATTCATAAGACCATTTTACAATTCTGGCCCAAGTTAGAAGCAGAGCCAATATTGCAAGATGTCGATAGTCTATATCTCGGAAACTATAAGAGATAATGCAATTTGGCAATCGGCAACGTAATTAGCATGCCGAATATTACTTGGATTGTGAATTGGGGCGAAATCGCTAATTCATAAGACCATTTTACATTTCTGGCCCAAGTTAGAAGCAGAGCCAATATTGCAAGATGTCAATAGTCCATATCTCGGAAACTATAAGAGATAATGCAATTTGGCAATCGGCAACGTAATTAGCATGCCGAATATTACTTGGAATGTGAAATGGAGCGAAATCGCTAATTCATAAGACCATTTTACAATTCTGGCTCAAGTTAGAAGCAGAGCCAATATTGCAAGATGTCGATAGTCCATAGCTCGGAAACTATAAGAGATAATGCAATTTGGCAATCGGCAACGTAATTAGCATGCCGAATATTACTTGGAATGTGAATTGGAGCGAAATCGCTAATTCATAAGACCATTTTACAATTCTGGCTCAAGTTAGAAGCAGAGCCAATATTGCAAGATGTCGATAGTCCATAGCTCGGAAACTATAAGAGATAATGCAATTTGGCAATCGGCAACGTAATTAGCATGCCGAATATTACTTGGAATGTGAATCGGAGCGCAATCGCTAATTCATAAGACCATTTTACATTTCTGGCCCAAGTTAGAAGCAGAGCCTATATTGCAAGATGTCGATAGTCCATATCTCGGAAACTATAAGAGATAATGCAATTTGGCAATCGGCAACGTAATTAGCATGCCGAATATTACTTGGAATGTGAATTGGAGCGAAATCGCTAATTCGTAAGACCATTTTACAATTCTGGCTCAAGTTAGAAGCAGAGCCAATATTGCAAGGTGTCGATAGTCCATATCTCGGAAACTATAAGAGATAATGCAATTTGGCAATCGGCAACGTAATTAGCATGCCGAATATTACTTGGAATGTGAATTGGAGCGAAATCGCTAATTCATAAGACCATTTTACAATTCTGGCTCAAGTTAGAAGCAGAGCCAATATTGCAAGATGTCGATAGTCCATAGCTCGGAAACTATAAGAGATAATGCAATTTGGCAATCGGCAATGTAATTAGCATGCCTAATATTACTTGGAATGTGAATTGGAGCGAAATCGCTAATTCATAAGACCATTTTACAATTCTGGCTCAAGTTAGAAGCAGAGCCAATATTGCAAGATGTCGATAGTCCATATCTCGGAAACTATAAGAGATAATGCAATTTGGCAATCGGCAACGTAATTAGCATGCCGAATGTTACTTGGAATGTGAATTGGAGCGATATCGCTAATTCATAAGACCATTTTACAATTCTGGCTCAAGTTAGAAGCAGAGCCAATATTGCAAGATGTCGATAGTCCATATCTCGGAAGTTATAAGAGATAATGCAGTTTGGCAATCGGCAACGTAATTAGCATGCCGAATATTACTTAGAATGTGAATTGGAGCGAAATCGCTAATTCATAAGACCATTTTACATTTCTGGCCCAAGTTAGAAGCAGAGCCAATATTGCAAGATGTCGATAGTCCATATCTCGGAAACTATAAGAGATAATCCAATTTGGCAATCGGCAACGTAATTAGCATGCCGAATATTACTTGGAATGTGAATTGGAGCGAAATCGCTAATTCGTAAGACCATTTTACAATTCTGGCTCAAGTTAGAAGCAGAGCCAATATTGCAAGGTGTCGATAGTCCATATCTCGGAAACTATAAGAGATAATGCAATTTGGCAATCGGCAACGTAATTAGCATGCCGAATATTACTTGGAATGTGAATTGGAGCGAAATCGCTAATTCATAAGACCATTTTACAATTCTGGCTCAAGTTAGAAGCAGAGCCAATATTGCAAGAGGTCGATAGTCCATAGCTCGGAAACTATAAGGGATAATGCAATTTGGCAATCGGCAACGTAATTAGCATGCCTAATATTACTTGGAATGTGAATTGGAGCGAAATCGCTAATTCATAAGACCATTTTACATTTCTGGCCCAAGTTAGAAGCAGAGCCAATATTGCAAGATGTCGATAGTCCATATCTCGGAAACTATAAGAGATAATGCAATTTGGCAATCGGCAACGTAATTAGCATGTCGAATATTACTTGGAATGTGAATTGGAGCGAAATCGCTAATTCATAAGACCATTTTAGATTTCTGGCCCAAGTTAGAAGCAGAGCCAATATTGCAAGATGTCGATAGTCCATATCTCGGAAACTATAAGAGATAATGCAATTTGGCAATCGGCAACGTAATTAGCATGCCGAATATTACTTGGAATGTGAATTGGAGCGAAATCGCTAATTCATAAGACCATTTTACATTTCTGGCCCAAGTTAGAAGCAGAGCCTATATTGCAAGATGTCGATAGTATATATCTCGGAAACTATAAGAGATAATGCAATTTGGCAATCGGCAACGTAATTAGCATGCCGAATATTACTTAGAATGTGAATTGGAGCGAAATCGCTAATTCATAAGACCATTTTAGATTTCTGGCCCAAGTTAGAAGCAGAGCCAATATTGCAAGATGTCGATAGTCCATATCTCGGAAACTATAAGAGATAATGCAATTTGGCAATCGGCAACGTAATTAGCATGCCGAATATTACTTGGTATGTGAATTGGAGCGAAATCGCTAATTCGTAAGACCATTTTACAATTCTGGCTCAAGTTAGAAGCAGAGCCAATATTGCAAGGTGTCGATAGTCCATATCTCGGAAACTATAAGAGATAATGCAATTTGGCAATCGGCAACGTAATTAGCATGCCGAATATTACTTGGAATGTGAATTGGAGCGAAATCGCTAATTCCTAAGACCATTTTACAATTCTGGCTCAAGTTAGAAGCAGAGCCAATATTGCAAGATGTCGATAGTCCATAGCTCGGAAACTATAAGAGATAATGCAATTTGGCAATCGGCAACGTAATTAGCATGCCGAATATTACTTGGAATGTGAATTGGAGCGAAATCGCTAATTCATAAGACCATTTTACAATTCTGGCTCAAGTTAGAAGCAGAGCCAATATTGCAAGATGTCGATAGTCCATAGCTCGGAAACTATAAGAGATAATGCAATTTGGCAATCGGCAACGTAATTAGCATGCCGAATATTACTTGGAATGTGAATTGGAGCGAAATCGCTAATTCATAAGACCATTTTACAATTCTGGCTCAAGCTAGAAGCAGAGCCAATATTGCAAGGTGTCGATAGTCCATATCTCGGAAACTATAAGAGATAATGCAATTTGGCAATCGGCAACGCAATTAGCATGCCGAATATTACTTGGAATGTGAATTGGAGCGAAATCGCTAATTCATAAGACCATTTTACATTTCTGGCCCAAGTTAGAAGCAGAGCCAATATTGCAAGATGTCGATAGTCCATATCTCGGAAATTATAAGAGATAATGCAATTTGGCAATCGGCAACGTAATTAGCATGCCGAATATTACTTGGAATGTAATTGGAGCGAAATCGCTAATTCATAAGACCATTTTACAATTCTGGCTCAAGTTAGAAGCAGAGCCAATATTGCAAGACGTCGATAGTCCATAGCTCGGAAACTATAAGAGATAATGCAATTTAGCAATCGGCAACGTAATTAGCATGCCGAATATTACTTGGAATGTGAATTGGAGCGAAATCGCTAATTCATAAGACCATTTTACAATTCTGGCTCAAGTTAGAAGCAGAGCCAATATTGCAAGATGTCGATAGTCCATAGCTCGGAAACTATAAGAGATAATGCAATTTGGCAATCGGCAACGTAATTAGCATGCCGAATATTACTTGGAATGTGAATTGGAGCGAAATCGCTAATTCATAAGACCATTTTACAATTCTGGCTCAAGCTAGAAGCAGAGCCAATATTGCAAGGTGTCGATAGTCCATATCTCGGAAACTATAAGAGATAATGCAATTTGGCAATCGGCAACGTAATTAGCATGCCGAATATTACTTGGAATGTGAATTGGAGCGAAATCGCTAATTCATAAGACCATTTTACATTTCTGGCCCAAGTTAGAAGCAGAGCCAATATTGCAAGATGTCGATAGTCCATATCTCGGAAATTATAAGAGATAATGCAATTTGGCAATCGGCAACGTAATTAGCATGCCGAATATTACTTGGAATGTGAATTGGAGCGAAATCGCTAATTCATAAGACCATTTTACAATTCTGGCTCAAGTTAGAAGCAGAGCCAATATTGCAAGATGTCGATAGTCCATAGCTCGGAAACTATAAGAGATAATGCAATTTGGCAATCGGCAACGTAATTAGCATGCCGAATATTACTTGGAATGTGAATTGGAGCGAAATCGCTAATTCATAAGACCATTTTACAATTCTGGCTCAAGCTAGAAGCAGAGCCAATATTGCAAGGTGTCGATAGTCCATATCTCGGAAACTATAAGAGATAATGCAATTTGGCAATCGGCAACGTAATTAGCATGCCGAATATTACTTGGAATGTGAATTGGAGCGAAATCGCTAATTCATAAGACCATTTTACATTTCTGGCCCAAGTTAGAAGCAGAGCCAATATTGCAAGATGTCGATAGTCCATATCTCGGAAACAATAAGAGATAATGCAATTTGGCAATCGGCAACGTAATTAGCATGCCGAATATTACTTGGAATGTGAATTGGAGCGAAATCGCAAATTCATAAGACCATTTTACAATTCTGGCCCAAGTTAGAAGCAGAGCCAATATTGCAAGATGTCGATAGTCCATATCTCGGAAACTATAAGAGATAATGCAATTTGGCAATCGGCAACGTAATTAGCATGCCGAATATTACTTGGAATGTGAATTGGGGCGAAATCGCTAATTCATAAAACCATTTTACATTTCTGGCCCAAGTTAGAAGCAGAGCCAATATTGCAAGATGTCGATAGTCCATATCTCGGAAACTATAAGAGATAATCCAATTTGGCAATCGGCAACGTAATTAGCATGCCGAATATTACTTGGAATGTGAATTGGGGCGAAATCGCTAATTCATAAAACCATTTTACATTTCTGGCCCAAGTTAGAAGCAGAGCCAATATTGCAAGAGGTCGATAGTCCATAGCTCGGAAACTATAAGGGATAATGCAATTTGGCAATCGGCAACGTAATTAGCATGCCTAATATTACTTGGAATGTGAATTGGAGCGAAATCGCTAATTCATAAGACCATTTTACAATTCTGGCTCAAGTTAGAAGCAGAGCCAATATTGCAAGATGTCGGTAGTCCATATCTCGGAAACTATAAAAGATAATGCAATTTGGCAATCGGCAACGTAATTAGCATGCCGAATATTACTTGGAATGTGAATTGGAGCGATATAGCTAATTCATAAGACCATTTTACAATTCTGGCTCAAGTTAGAAGCAGAGCCAATATTGCAAGATGTCGATAGTCCATATCTCGGAAGTTATAAGAGATAATGCAATTTGGCAATCGGCAACGTAATTAGAATGCCGAATATTACTTCGAATGTGAATTGGAGCGAAATCGCTTATTCATAAGACCATTTTACATTTCTGGCCCTAGTTAGAAGCAGAGCCAATATTGCAAGGTGTCGATAGTCCATATCTCGGAAACTATAAGAGATAATGCAATTTGACAATCGGCAACGTAATTAGCATGCCGAATATTACTTGGAATGTGAATTGGAGCGAAATCGCTAATTCATAAGACCATTTTACATTTCTGGCCCAAGTTAGAAGCAGAGCCAATATTGCAAGATGTCGATAGTCCATATCTCGGAAACTATAAGAGATAATGCAATTTGGCAATCGGCAACGTAATTAGCATGTCGAATATTACTTGGAATGTGAATTGGAGCGAAATCGCTAATTCATAAGACCATTTTGCAATTCTGGCTCAAGTTAGAAGCAGAGCCAATGTTGCAAGATGTCGATAGTCCATAGCTCGGAAACTATAAGAGATAATGCAATTTGGCAATCGGCAACGTAATTAGCATGCCGAATATTACTTGGAATGTGAATTGGAGCGAAATCGCTAATTCATAAGACCATTTTACATTTCTTGCCCAAGTTAGAAGCAGAGCCTATATTGCAAGATGTCGATAGTTCATATCTCGGAAACTATAAGAGATAATGCAATTTGGCAATCGGCAACGTAATTAGCATGCCGAATATTACTTAGAATGTGAATTGGAGCGAAATCGCTAATTCATAAGACCATTTTAGATTTCTGGCCCAAGTTAGAAGCAGAGCCAATATTGCAAGATGTCGATAGTCCATATCTCGGAAACTATAAGAGATAATGCAATTTGGCAATCGGCAACGTAATTAGCATGCCGAATATTACTTGGTATGTGAATTGGAGCGAAATCGCTAATTCGTAAGACCATTTTACAATTCTGGCTCAAGTTAGAAGCAGAGCCAATATTGCAAGGTGTCGATAGTCCATATCTCGGAAACTATAAGAGATAATGCAATTTGGCAATCGGCAACGTAATTAGCATGCCGAATATTACTTGGAATGTGAATTGGAGCGAAATCGCTAATTCATAAGACCATTTTACAATTCTGGCTCAAGCTAGAAGCAGAGCCAATATTGCAAGGTGTCGATAGTCCATATCTCGGAAACTATAAGAGATAATGCAATTTGGCAATCGGCAACGTAATTAGCATGCCGAATATTACTTGGAATGTGAATTGGAGCGAAATCGCTAATTCATAAGACCATTTTACAATTCTGGCTCAAGCTAGAAGCAGAGCCAATATTGCAAGATGTCGATAGTCCATATCTCGGAAACTATAAGAGATAATGCAATTTGGCAATCGGCAACGTAATTAGCATGTCGAATATTACTTGGAATGTGAATTGGAGCGAAATCGCTAATTCATAAGACCATTTTGCAATTCTGGCTCAAGTTAGAAGCAGAGCCAATATTGCAAGATGTCGATAGTCCATAGCTCGGAAACTATAAGAGATAAAGCAATTTGGCAATCGGCAACGTAATTAGCATGCCGAATATTACTTGGAATGTGAATTGGAGCGAAATCGCTAATTCATAAGACCATTTTACATTTCTTGCCCAAGTTAGAAGCAGAGCCTATATTGCAAGATGTCGATAGTTCATATCTCGGAAACTATAAGAGATAATGCAATTTGGCAATCGGCAACGTAATTAGCATGCCGAATATTACTTAGAATGTGAATTGGAGCGAAATCGCTAATTCATAAGACCATTTTAGATTTCTGGCCCAAGTTAGAAGCAGAGCCAATATTGCAAGATGTCGATAGTCCATATCTCGGAAACTATAAGAGATAATGCAATTTGGCAATCGGCAACGTAATTAGCATGCCGAATATTACTTGGTATGTGAATTGGAGCGAAATCGCTAATTCGTAAGACCATTTTACAATTCTGGCTCAAGTTAGAAACAGAGCCAATATTGCAAGGTGTCGATAGTCCATATCTCGGAAACTATAAGAGATAATGCAATTTGGCAATCGGCAACGTAATTAGCATGCCGAATATTACTTGGAATGTGAATTGGAGCGAAATCGCTAATTCATAAGACCATTTTACATTTCTGGTCCAAGTTATAAGCAGAGCCAATATTGCAAGATGTCGATAGTCCATATCTCGGAAACTATAAGAGATAATGCAATTTGGCAATCGGCAACGTAATTAGCATGCCGAATATTACTTGGTATGTGAATTGGAGCGAAATCGCTAATTCGTAAGACCATTTTACAATTCTGGCTCAAGTTAGAAACAGAGCCAATATTGCAAGGTGTCGATAGTCCATATCTCGGAAACTATAAGAGATAATGCAATTTGGCAATCGGCAACGTAATTAGCATGCCGAATATTACTTGGAATGTGAATTGGAGCGAAATCGCTAATTCATAAGACCATTTTACATTTCTGGTCCAAGTTATAAGCAGAGCCAATATTGCAAGATGTCGATAGTCCATATCTCGGAAATTATAAGAGATAATGCAATTTGGCAATCGGCAACGTAATTAGCATGCCGAATATTACTTGGAATGTGAATTGGAGCGAAATCGCTAATTCATAAGACCATTTTAGATTTCTGGCCCAAGTTAGAATCAGAGCCAATATTGCAAGATGTCGATAGTCTATATCTCGGAAACTATAAGAGATAATGCAATTTGGCAATCGGCAACGTAATTAGCATGCCGAATATTACTTGGTATGTGAATTGGAGCGAAATCGCTAATTCGTAAGACCATTTTACAATTCTGGCTCAAGTTAGAAGCAGAGCCAATATTGCAAGATGTCGATAGTCCATAGCTCGGAAACTATAAGAGATAATGCAATTTGGCAATCGGCAACGTAATTAGCATGCCGAATATTACTTGGAATGTGAATTGGAGCGAAATCGCTAATTCATAAGACCATTTTACAATTCTGGCTCAAGTTAGAAGCAGAGCCAGTATTGCAAGATGTCGATAGTCCATAGCTCGGAAACTATAAGAGATAATGCAATTTGGCAATCGGCAACGTAATTAGCATGCCGAATATTACTTGGAATGTGAATTGGAGCGAAATCGCTAATTCATAAGACCATTTTACAATTCTGGCTCAAGCTAGAAGCAGAGCCAATATTGCAAGGTGTCGATAGTCCATATCTCGGAAACTATAAGAGATAATGCAATTTGGCAATCGGCAACGTAATTAGCATGCCGAATATTACTTGGAATGTGAATTGGAGCGAAATCGCTAATTCATAAGACCATTTTACATTTCTGGCCCAAGTTAGAAGCAGAGCCAATATTGCAAGATGTCGATAGTCCATATCTCGGAAACTATAAGAGATAATGCAATTTGGCAATCGGCAACGTAATTAGCATGCCGAATATTACTTGGAATGTGAATTGGAGCGAAATCGCAAATTCATAAGACCATTTTACAATTCTGGCCCAAGTTAGAAGCAGAGCCAATATTGCAAGATGTCGATAGTCCATATCTCGGAAACTATAAGAGATAATGCAATTTGGCAATCGGCAACGTAATTAGCATGCCGAATATTACTTGGAATGTGAAATGGAGCGAAATCGCTAATTCATAAGACCATTTTACAATTCTGGCTCAAATTAGAAGCAGAGCCAATATTGCAAGATGTCGATAGTCCATAGCTCGGAAACTATAAGAGATAATGCAATTTGGCAATCGGCAACGTAATTAGCATGCCGAATATTACTTGGAATGTGAAATGGAGCGAAATCGCTAATTCATAAGACCATTTTACAATTCTGGCTCAAATTAGAAGCAGAGCCAATATTGCAAGATGTCGATAGTCCATAGCTCGGAAACTATAAGAGATAATGCAATTTGGCAATCGGCAACGTAATTAGCATGCCGAATATTACTTGGAATGTGAATTGGAGCGAAATCGCTAATTCATAAGACCATTTTACAATTCTGGCTCAAGTTAGAAGCAGAGCCAATATTGCAAGATGTCGATATTCCATAGCTCGGAAACTATAAGAGATAATGCAATTTGGCAATCGGCAACGTAATTAGCATGCCGAATATTACTTGGAATGTGAATCGGAGCGCAATCGCTAATTCATAAGACCATTTTACATTTCTGGCCCAAGTTAGAAGCAGAGCCAATATTACAAGATGTCGATAGTCCATATCTCGGAAACTATAAGAGGTAATGCAATTTGGCAATCGGCAACGTAATTAGCATGCCGAATATTACTTGGAATGTGAATTGGAGCGAAATCGCTAATTCGTAAGACCATTTTACAATTCTGGCTCAAGTTAGAAGCAGAGCCAATATTGCAAGGTGTCGATAGTCCATATCTCGGAAACTATAAGAGATAATGCAATTTGGCAATCGGCAACGTAATTAGCATGCCGAATATTACTTGGAATGTGAATTGGAGCGAAATCGCTAATTCATAAGACCATTTTACAATTCTGGCTCAAGTTAGAAGCAGAGCCAATATTGCAAGATGTCGATAGTCCATAGCTCGGAAACTATAAGAGATAATGCAATTTGGCAATCGGCAACGTAATTAGCATGCCTAATATTACTTGGAATGTGAATTGGAGCGAAATCGCTAATTCATAAGACCATTTTACAATTCTGGCTCAAGTTAGAAGCAGAGCCAATATTGCAAGATGTCGATAGTCCATATCTCGGAAACTATAAGAGATAATGCAATTTGGCAATCGGCAACGTAATTAGCATGCCGAATGTTACTTGGAATGTGAATTGGAGCGATATCGCTAATTCATAAAACCATTTTACAATTCTGGCTCAAGTTAGAAGCAGAGCCAATATTGCAAGATGTCGATAGTCCATATCTCGGAAGTTATAAGAGATAATGCAATTTGGCAATCGGCAACGTAATTAGAATGCCGAATATTACTTCGAATGTGAATTGGAGCGAAATCACTAATTCAAAAGACCATTTTACATTTCTGGCCCTAGTTAGAAGCAGAGCCAACATTGCAAGATGTCGATAGTCCATATCTCGGAAACTATAAGAGATAATGCAATTTGGCAATCGGCAACGTAATTAGCATGCCGAATATTACTTGGAATGTGAATTGGAGCGAAATCGCTAATTCATAAGACCATTTTACATTTCTGGCCCAAATTAGAAGCAGAGCCAACATTGCAAGATGTCGATAGTCCATAGCTCGGAAACTATAAGAGATAATGCAATTTGGCAATCGGCAACGTAATTAGCATGCCGAATATTACTTGGAATGTGAATTGGAGCGAAATCGCTAATTCATAAGACCATTTTACATTTCTGGCCCAAGTTGGAAGCAGAGCCAATATTGCAAGATGTCGATAGTCCATATCTCGGAAACTATAAGAGATAATGCAATTTGGCAATCGGCAACGTAGTTAGCATGCCGAATATTACTTGGAATGTGAATTGGAGCGAAATCGTTAATTCATAAGACCATTTTACAATTCTGGCCCAAGTTAGAAGCAGAGCCAATATTGCAAGATGTCGATAGTCCATATCTCGGAAACTATAAGAGATAATGCAATTTGGCAATCGGCAACGTAATTAGCATGCCGAATATTACTTGGAATGTGAATTGGAGCGAAATCGCTAATTCATAAGACCATTTTACATTTCTGGCTCAAGTTAGAAGCAGAGCCAATATTGCAAGATGTCGATAGTCCATATCTCGGAAACTATAAGAGGTAATGCAATTTGGCAATCGGCAACCTAGTTAGCATGCCGAATATTACTTGGAATGTGAATTGGAGCGAAATCGCTAATTCATAAGACCATTTTACAATTCTGGCTCAAGTTAGAAGCAGAGCCAATATTGCAAGATTTCGATAGTATATAGCTCGGAAACTATAAGAGATAATGCAATTTGGCAATCGGCAACGTAATTAGCATGCCGAATATTACTTGGAATGTGAATTGGAGCGAAATCGCTAATTCATAAGACCATTTTACAATTCTGGCTCAAGTTAGAAGCAGAGCCAATATTGCAAGATGTCGATAGTCCATATCTCGGAAACTATAAGAGATAATGCAATTTGGCAACCGGCAACGTAATTAGCATGCCGAATATTACTTGGAATGTGAATTGGAGCGATATCGCTAATTCATAAGACCATTTTACAATTCTGGCTCAAGTTAGAAGCAGAGCCAATATTGCAAGATGTCGATAGTCCATATCTCGGAAGTTATAAGAGATAATACAATTTGGCAATCGGCAACGTAATTAGAATGCCGAATATTACTTCGAATGTGAATTGGAGCGAAATCGCTAATTCATAAGACCATTTTACATTTCTGGCCCTAGTTAGAAGCAGAGGCAACATTGCAAGATGTCGATAGTCCATATCTCGGAAACTATAAGAGATAATGCAATTTGGCAATCGGCAACGTATTTAGCATGCCGAATATTACTTGGAATGTGAATTGGAGCGAAATCGCTAATTCATAAGACCATTTTACATTTCTGGCCCAAGTTAGAAGCAGAGCCAACATTGCAAGATGTCGATAGTCCATATCTCGGAAACTATAAGGGATAATGCAATTTGGCAATCGGCAACGTAATTAGCATGCCGAATATTACTTGGAATGTGAATTGCAGCGAAATCGCTAATTCGTAAGACCATTTTACAATTCTGGCTCAAGTTAGAAGCAGAGCCAATATTGCAAGGTGTCGATAGTCCATATCTCGGAAACTATAAGAGATAATGCAATTTGGCAATCGGCAACGTAATTAGCATGCCGAATATTACTTGGAATGTGAATTGGAGCGAAATCGCTAATTCATAAGACCATTTTACATTTCTGGCCCAAGTTAGAAGCAGAGCCAATATTGCAAGGTGTCGATAGTCCATATCTCGGAAACTATAAGAGATAATGCAATTTGGCAATCGGCAACGTAGTTAGCATGCCGAATATTACTTGGAATGTGAATTGGAGCGAAATCGCTAATTCATAAGACCATTTTACAATTCTGGCTCAAGTTAGAAGCAGAGCCAATATTGCAAGATGTCGATAGTATATAGCTCGGAAACTATAAGAGATAATGCAATTTGGCAATCGGCAACGTAATTAGCATGCCGAATATTACTTGGAATGTTAATTGGAGCGAAATCGCTAATTCATAAGACCATTTTACAATTCTGGCTCAAGTTAGAAGCAGAGCCAATATTGCAAGATGTCGATAGTCCATATCTCGGAAACTATAAGAGATAATGCAATTTGGCAATCGGCAACGTAATTAGCATGCCGAATATTACTTGGAATGTGAATTGGAGCGATATCGCTAATTCATAAGACCATTTTACAATTCTGGCTCAAGTTAGAAGCAGAGCCAATATTGCAAGATGTCGATAGTCCATATCTCGGAAGTTATAAGAGATAATACAATTTGGCAATCGGCAACGTAATTAGAATGCCGAATATTACTTCGAATGTGAATTGGAGCGAAATCGCTAATTCATAAGACCATTTTACATTTCTGGCCCTAGTTAGAAGCAGAGGCAACATTGCAAGATGTCGATAGTCCATATCTCGGAAACTATAAGAGATAATGCAATTTGGCAATCGGCAACGTATTTAGCATGCCGAATATTACTTGGAATGTGAATTGGAGCGAAATCGCTAATTCATAAGACCATTTTACATTTCTGGCCCAAGTTAGA
Organism: Rhynchophorus ferrugineus; assembly: GCF_030347505.1. Lineage (NCBI taxonomy): Eukaryota > Metazoa > Arthropoda > Insecta > Coleoptera > Curculionidae > Rhynchophorus > Rhynchophorus ferrugineus. The sequence goes on from NW_027472911.1 coordinate 137,331, forward strand.
AGCAGAGTCAACATTGCAAGATGTCGATAGTCCATATCTCGGAAACTATAAGGGATAATGCAATTTGGCAATCGGCAACGTAATTAGCATGCCGAATATTACTTGGAATGTGAATTGGAGCGAAATCGCTAATTCATAAGACCATTTTACATTTCTGGCCCAAGTTAGAAGCAGAGCCTATATTGCAAGATGTCGATAGTCCATATCTCGGAAATTATAAGAGATAATGCAATTTGGCAATCGGCAACGTAATTAGCATGCCGAATATTACTTGGAATGTGAATTGGAGCGAAATCCCTATTTCATAAGACCATTTTACAATTCTGGCTCAAGTTATAAGCAGAGCCAATATTGCAAGATGTCGATAGTCCATATCTCGGAAGCTATAAGAGATAATGCAATTTGGCAATCGGCAACGTAATTAGCATGCCGAATATTACTTGGAATGTGAATTGGAGCGAAATCGCTAATTCATAAGACCGTTTTTCAATTCTGGCTCAAGTTAGAAGCAGAGCCAATATTGCAAGATGTCGATAGTCCATATCTCGGAAACTATAAGAGATAATGCAATTTGGCAATCGGCAACGTAATTAGCATGCCGAATATTACTTGGAATGTGAATCGGAGCGCAATCGCTAATTCATAAGACCATTTTACATTTCTGGCCCAAGTTAGAAGCAGAGCCAATATTGCAAGATGTCGATAGTCCATATCTCGGAAACTATAAGAGATAATGCAATTTGGCAATCGGCAACGTAATTAGCATGCCGAATATTACTTGGAATGTGAAATGGAGCGAAATCGCTAATTCATAAGACCATTTTACATTTCTGGCCCAAGTTAGAAGCAGAGCCAATATTACAAGATGTCGATAGTCCATATTTCGGAAACTATAAGAGATAATGCAATTTGGCAATCGGCAACGTAATTAGCATGCCGAATATTACTTGGAATGTGAATTGGAGCGAAATCGCTAATTCGTAAGACCATTTTACAATTCTGGCTCAAGTTAGAAGCAGAGCCAATATTGCAAGGTGTCGATAGTCCATATCTCGGAAACTATAAGAGATAATGCAATTTGGCAATCGGCAACGTAATTAGCATGCCGAATATTACTTGGAATGTGAATTGGAGCGAAATCGCTAATTCATAAGACCATTTTACAATTCTGGCTCAAGTTAGAAGCAGAGCCAATATTGCAAGATGTCGATAGTCCATATCTCGGAAACTATAAGAGATAATGCAATTTGGCAATCGGCAACGTAATTAGCATGCCGAATGTTACTTGGAATGTGAATTGGAGCGATATCGCTAATTCATAAAACCATTTTACAATTCTGGCTCAAGTTAGAAGCAGAGCCAATATTGCAAGATGTCGATAGTCCATATCTCGGAAGTTATAAGAGATAATGCAATTTGGCAATCGGCAACGTAATTAGAATGCCGAATATTACTTCGAATGTGAATTGGAGCGAAATCACTAATTCAAAAGACCATTTTACATTTCTGGCCCTAGTTAGAAGCAGAGCCAACATTGCAAGATGTCGATAGTCCATATCTCGGAAACTATAAGAGATAATGCAATTTGGCAATCGGCAACGTAATTAGCATGCCGAATATTACTTGGAATGTGAATTGGAGCGAAATCGCTAATTCATAAGACCATTTTACATTTCTGGCCCAAGTTAGAAGCAGAGCCAACATTGCAAGATGTCGATAGTCCATAGCTCGGAAACTATAAGAGATAATGCAATTTGGCAATCGGCAACGTAATTAGCATGCCGAATATTACTTGGAATGTGAATTGGAGCGAAATCGCTAATTCATAAGACCATTTTACATTTCTGGCCCAAGTTGGAAGCAGAGCCAATATTGCAAGATGTCGATAGTCCATATCTCGGAAACTATAAGAGATAATGCAATTTGGCAATCGGCAACGTAGTTAGCATGCCGAATATTACTTGGAATGTGAATTGGAGCGAAATCGTTAATTCATAAGACCATTTTACAATTCTGGCCCAAGTTAGAAGCAGAGCCAATATTGCAAGATGTCGATAGTCCATATCTCGGAAACTATAAGAGATAATGCAATTTGGCAATCGGCAACGTAATTAGCATGCCGAATATTACTTGGAATGTGAATTGGAGCGAAATCGCTAATTCATAAGACCATTTTACATTTCTGGCTCAAGTTAGAAGCAGAGCCAATATTGCAAGATGTCGATAGTCCATATCTCGGAAACTATAAGAGATAATGCAATTTGGCAATCGGCAACCTAGTTAGCATGCCGAATATTACTTGGAATGTGAATTGGAGCGAAATCGCTAATTCATAAGACCATTTTACAATTCTGGCTCAAGTTAGGAGCACAGCCAATATTGCAAGATGTCGATAGTATATAGCTCGGAAACTATAAGAGATAATGCAATGTGGCAATCGGCAACGTAATTAGCATGCCGAATATTACTTGGAATGTGAATTGGAGCGAAATCGCTAATTCATAAGACCATTTTACAATTCTGGCTCAAGTTAGAAGCAGAGCCAATATTGCAAGATGTCGATAGTCCATATCTCGGAAACTATAAGAGATAATGCAATTTGGCAATCGGCAACGTAATTAGCATGCCGAATATTACTTGGAATGTGAATTGGAGCGATATCGCTAATTCATAAGACCATTTTACAATTCTGGCTCAAGTTAGAAGCAGAGCCAATATTGCAAGATGTCGATAGTCCATATCTCGGAAGTTATAAGAGATAATACAATTTGGCAATCGGCAACGTAATTAGAATGCCGAATATTACTTCGAATGTGAATTGGAGCGAAATCGCTAATTCATAAGACCATTTTACATTTCTGGCCCTAGTTAGAAGCAGAGGCAACATTGCAAGATGTCGATAGTCCATATCTCGGAAACTATAAGAGATAATGCAATTTGGCAATCGGCAACGTATTTAGCATGCCGAATATTACTTGGAATGTGAATTGGAGCGAAATCGCTAATTCATAAGACCATTTTACATTTCTGGCCCAAGTTAGAAGCAGAGCCAACATTGCAAGATGTCGATAGTCCATATCTCGGAAACTATAAGGGATAATGCAATTTGGCAATCGGCAACGTAATTAGCATGCCGAATATTACTTGGAATGTGAATTGGAGCGAAATCGCTAATTCGTAAGACCATTTTACAATTCTGGCTCAAGTTAGAAGCAGAGCCAATATTGCAAGGTGTCGATAGTTCATATCTCGGAAACTATAAGAGATAATGCAATTTGGCAATCGGCAACGTAATTAGCATGCCGAATATTACTTGGAATGTGAATTGGAGCGAAATCGCTAATTCATAAGACCATTTTACATTTCTGGCCCAAGTTAGAAGCAGAGCCAATATTGCAAGGTGTCGATAGTCCATATCTCGGAAACTATAAGAGATAATGCAATTTGGCAATCGGCAACGTAGTTAGCATGCCGAATATTACTTGGAATGTGAATTGGAGCGAAATCGCTAATTCATAAGACCATTTTACAATTCTGGCTCAAGTTAGAAGCAGAGCCAATATTGCAAGATGTCGATAGTATATAGCTCGGAAACTATAAGAGATAATGCAATTTGGCAATCGGCAACGTAATTAGCATGCCGAATATTACTTGGAATGTGAATTGGAGCGAAATCGCTAATTCATAAGACCATTTTACAATTCTGGCTCAAGTTAGAAGCAGAGCCAATATTGCAAGATGTCGATAGTCCATATCTCGGAAACTATAAGAGATAATGCAATTTGGCAATCGGCAACGTAATTAGCATGCCGAATATTACTTGGAATGTGAATTGGAGCGATATCGCTAATTCATAAGACCATTTTACAATTCTGGCTCAAGTTAGAAGCAGAGCCAATATTGCAAGATGTCGATAGTCCATATCTCGGAAGTTATAAGAGATAATACAATTTGGCAATCGGCAACGTAATTAGAATGCCGAATATTACTTCGAATGTGAATTGGAGCGAAATCGCTAATTCATAAGACCATTTTACATTTCTGGCCCTAGTTAGAAGCAGAGGCAACATTGCAAGATGTCGATAGTCCATATCTCGGAAACTATAAGAGATAATGCAATTTGGCAATCGGCAACGTATTTAGCATGCCGAATATTACTTGGAATGTGAATTGGAGCGAAATCGCTAATTCATAAGACCATTTTACATTTCTGGCCCAAGTTAGAAGCAGAGCCTATATTGCAAGATGTCGATAGTCCATATCTCGGAAACTATAAGAGATAATGCAATTTGGCAATCGGCAACGTAATTAGCATGCCGAATATTACTTGGAATGTGAATTGGAGCGAAATCCCTATTTCATAAGACCATTTTACAATTCTGGCTCAAGTTATAAGCAAAGCCAATATTGCAAGATGTCGATAGTCCATATCTCGAAAACTATAAGAGATAATGCAATTTGGCAATCGGCAACGTAATTAGCATGCCGAATATTACTTGGAATGTGAATTGGAGCGAAATCGCTAATTCATAAGACCGTTTTTCAATTCTGGCTCAAGTTAGAAGCAGAGCCAATATTGCAAGATGTCGATAGTCCATATCTCGGAAACTATAAGAGATAATGCAATTTGGCAATCGGCAACGTAATTAGCATGCCGAATATTACTTGGAATGTGAATTGGAGCGAAATCGCTAATTCTTAAGACCATTTTACAATTCTGGCTCAAGTTAGAATCAGAGCCAATATTGCAAGATGTCGATAGTCCATATCTCGGAAACTATAAGAGATAATGCAATTTGGCAATCGGCAACGTATTTAGCATGCCGAATATTCCTTGGAATGTGAATTGGAGCGAAATCGCTAATTCATAAGACCATTTTACAATTCTGGCTCAAGTTAGAAGCAGAGCCAATATTGCAAGATGTCGATAGTCCATATCTTGGAAACTATAAGAGATAATGCAATTTGGCAATCGGCAACGTAATTAGCATGCCGAATATTACTTGGAATGTGAATTGGAGCGAAATCGCTAATTCATAAAACCATTTTACATTTCTGGCCCAAGTTAGAAGCAGAGCCAATATTGCAAGATGTCGATAGTCCATATCTCGGAAACTATAAGAGATAATGCAATTTGGCAATCGGCAACGTAATTAGCATGCCGAATATTACTTGGAATGTGAATTGGAGCGAAATCGCTAATTCATAAGACCATTTTATATTTCTGGCACAAGTTAGAAGCAGAGCCAATATTGCAAGATGTCGATAGTCCATATCTCGGAAACTATAAGAGATAATGCAATTTGGCAATCGGCAACGTAATTAGCATGCCGAATATTACTTGGAATGTGAATTGGAGCGAAATCGCTAATTCATAAGACCATTTTACAATGCTGGCTCAAGTTAGAAGCAGAGCCAATATTGCAAAATGTCGATAGTCCATATCTCGGAAACTATAAGAGATAATGCAATTTGGCAATCAGCAACGTAATTAGCATGCCGAATATTACTTGGAATGTGAATTGGAGCGAAATCGCTAATTCATAAGACCATTTTACAATTCTGGCTCAAGTTAGAAGCAGAGCCAATATTGCAAGGTGTCGATAGTCCATATCTCGGAAACTATAAGAGATAATGCAATTTGGCAATCGGCAACGTAATTAGCATGCCGAATATTACTTGGAATGTGAATTGGAGCGAAATCGCTAATTCATAAGACCATTTTACAATTCTGGCTCAAGTTAGAAGCAGAGCCAATATTGCAAGATGTCGATAGTCCATAGCTCGGAAACTATAAGAGATAATGCAATTTGGCAATTGGCAACGTAATTAGCATGCCGAATATTACTTGGAATGTGAATTGGAGCGAAATCGCTAATTCATAAGACCATTTTACAATTCTGGCTCAAGTTAGAAGCAGAGCCAATATTGCAAGATGTCGATAGTCCATAGCTCGGAAACTATAAGAGATAATGCAATTTGGCAATCGGCAACGTAATTAGCATGCCGAATATTACTTGGAATGTGAATCGGAGCGAAATCGCTAATTCATAATACCATTTTACATTTCTGGCCCAAGTTAGAAGCAGAGCCTATATTGCAAGATGTCGATAGTTCATATCTCGGAAACTATAAGAGATAATGCAATTTGGCAATCGGGAACGTAATTAGTATGCCGAATATTACTTAGAATGTGAATTGGAGCGAAATCGCTAATTCATAAGACCATTTTACATTTCTGGCCCAAGTTAGAAGCAGAGCCAATATTGCAAGATGTCGATAGTCCATATCTCGGAAACTATAAGAGATAATGCAATTTGGCAATCGGCAACGTAATTAGCATGCCGAATATTACTTGGAATGTGAATTGGAGCGAAATCGCTAATTCGTAAGGCCATTTTACATTTCTGGCTCAAGTTAGAAGCAGAGCCAATATTGCAAGGTGTCGATAGTCCATATCTCGGAAACTATAAGAGATAATGCAATTTGGCAATCGGCAACGTAATTAGCATGCCGAATATTACTTGGAATGTGAATTGGAGCGAAATCGCTAATTCATAAGACCATTTTACATTTCTGGCCCAAGTTAGAAGCAGAGCCAATATTGCAAGATGTCGATAGTCCATATCTCGGAAACTATAAGAGATAATGCAATTTGGCAATCAGCAACGTAATTAGCATGCCGAATATTACTTGGAATGTGAATTGGAGCGAAATCGCTAATTCATAAGACCATTTTACAATGCTGGCTCAAGTTAGAAGCAGAGCCAATATTGCAAAATGTCGATAGTCTATATCTCGGAAACTATAAGAGGTAATGCAATTTGGCAATCGGCAACGTAATTAGCATGCCGAATATTACTTGGAATGTGAATTGGAGCGAAATCGCTAATTCTTAAGACCATTTTACAATTCTGGCTCAAGTTAGAAGCAGAGCCAATATTGCAAGATGTCGATAGTCCATATCTCGGAAACTATAAGAGATAATGCAATTTGGCAATCGGCAACGTAATTAGCATGCCGAAAATTACTTGGAATGTGAATTGGAGCGAAATCGCTAATTCATAAGACCATTTTACAATTCTGGCTCAAGTTAGAAGCAGAGCCAATATTGCAAGGTGTCGATAGTCCATATCTCGGAAACTATAAGAGATAATGCAATTTGGCAATCGGCAACGTAATTAGCATGCCGAATATTACTTGGAATGTGAATTGGAGCGAAATCGCTAATTCATAAGACCATTTTACATTTCTGGCCCAAGTTAGAAGCAGAGCCAATATTGCAAGATGTCGATAGTCCATATCTCGGAAACTATAAGAGATAATGCAATTTGGCAATCGGCAACGTAATTAGCATGCCGAATATTACTTGGAATGTGAATTGGAGCGAAATCGCTAATTCATAAGACCATTTTACAATTCTAGCACAAGTTAGAAGCAGAGATAATATTGCAAGATGTCGATAGTCCATAGCTCGGACACTATAAGAGATAATGCAATTTGGCAATCGGCAACGTAATTAGCATGCCGAATATTACTTGGAATGTGAATTGGAGCGAAATCGCTAATTCATAAGACCATTTTATATTTCTGGCACAAGTTAGAAGCAGAGCCAATATTGCAAGATGTCGATAGTCCATATCTCGGAAACTATAAGAGATAATGCAATTTGGCAATCGGCAACGTAATTAGCATGCCGAATATTACTTGGAATGTGAATTGGAGCGAAATCGCTAATTCATAAGACCATTTTACAATTCTGGCTCAAGTTAGAAGCAGAGCCAATATTGCAAGGTGTCGATAGTCCATATCTCGGAAACTATAAGAGATAATGCAATTTGGCAATCGGCAACGTAATTAGCATGCCGAATATTACTTGGAATGTGAATTGGAGCGAAATCGCTAATTCATAAGACCATTTTACATTTCTGGCCCAAGTTAGAAGCAGAGCCAATATTGCAAGATGTCGATAGTCCATATCTCGGAAACTATAAGAGATAATGCAATTTGGCAATCGGCAACGTAATTAGCATGGCGAATATTACTTGGAATGTGAATTGGAGCGAAATTGCTAATTCATAAGACCATTTTACAATTCTGGCTCAAGTTAGAAGCAGAGCCAATATTGCAAGGTGTCGATAGTCCATATCTCGGAAACTATAAGAGATAATGCAATTTGGCAATCGGCAACGTAATTAGCTTGCCGAATATTACTTGGAATGTCAATTGGAGCGAAATCGCTAATTCATAAGACCATTTTACATTTCTGGCCCAAGTTAGAAACAGAGCCAATATTGCAAGATAACGATAGTCCATATCTCGGAAACTATAAGAGATAATGCAATTTGGCAATCGGCAACGTAATTAGCATGCCGAATATTACTTGGAATGTGAATTGGAGCGAAATCGCTAATTCATAAGACCATTTTACAATTCTGGCTCAAGCTAGAAGCAGAGCCAATATTGCAAGGTGTCGATAGTCCATATCTCGGAAACTATAAGAGATAATGCAATTTGGCAATCGGCAACGTAATTAGCATGCCGAATATTACTTGGAATGTCAATTGGAGCGAAATCGCTAATTCATAAGACCATTTTACATTTCTGGCCCAAGTTAGAAACAGAGCCAATATTGCAAGATGACGATAGTCCATATCTCGGAAACTATAAGAGATAATGCAATTTGGCAATCGGCAACGTAATTAGCATGCCGAATATTACTTGGAATGTGAATTGGAGCGAAATCGCTAATTCATAAGACCATTTTACATTTCTGGCCCAAGTTAGAAACAGAGCCAATATTGCAAGATGACGATAGTCCATATCTCGGAAACTATAAGAGATAATGCAATTTGGCAATCGGCAACGTAATTAGCATGCCGAATATTACCTGGAATGTGAATTGGTGCGAAATCGCTAATTCATAAGACCATTTTACATTTCTGGCCCAAGTTAGAAGCAGAGCCTATATTGCAAGATGTCGATAGTCCATATCTCGGAAACTATAAGAGATAATGCAACTTGGCAATCGGCAACGTAATTAGCATGCCGAATATTACTTGGAATGTGAATTGGAGCGAAATCCCTAATTCATAAGACCATTTTACAATTCTGGCTCAAGTTAGAAGCAGAGCCAATATTGCAAGATGTCGATAGTCCATATCTCGGAAACTATAAGAGATAATGCAATTTGGCAATCGGCAACGTAATTAGCATGCCGAATATTACTTGGAATGTGAATTGGAGCGAAATCGCTAATTCTTAAGACCATTTTACAATTCTGGCTCAAGTTAGAAGCAGAGCCAATATTGCAAGATGTCGATAGTCCATATCTCGGAAACTATAAGAGATAATGCAATTTGGCAATCGGCAACGTAATTAGCATGCCGAATATTACTTGGAATGTGAATTGGAGCGAAATCGCTAATTCATAAGACCATTTTACATTTCTGGCCCAAGTTAGAAACAGAGCCAATATTGCAAGATGACGATAGTCCATATCTCGGAAACTATAAGGGATAATGCAATTTGGCAATCGGCAACGTAATTAGCATGCCGAATATTACTTGGAATGTGAATTGGTGCGAAATCGCTAATTCATAAGACCATTTTACATTTCTGGCCCAAGTTAGAAGCATAGCCTATATTGCAAGATGTCGATAGTCCATATCTCGGAAACTATAAGAGATAATGCAATTTGGCAATCGGCAACGTAATTAGCAAGCCGAATATTACTTGGAATGTCAATTGGAGCGAAATCGCTAATTCATAAGACCATTTTACATTTCTGGCCCAAGTTAGAAACAGAGCCAATATTGCAAGATGACGATAGTCCATATCTCGGAAACTATAAGAGATAATGCAATTTGGCAATCGGCAACGTAATTAGCATGCCGAATATTACTTGGAATGTGAATTGGTGCGAAATCGCTAATTCATAAGACCATTTTACATTTCTGGCCCAAGTTAGAAGCAGAGCCTATATTGCAAGATGTCGATAGTCCATATCTCGGAAACTATAAGAGATAATGCAATTTGGCTATCGGCAACGTAATTAGCATGCCGAATATTACTTGGAATGTTAATTGGAGCGAAATCGCTAATTCATAAAACCATTTTACAATTCTGGCTCAAGTTAGAAGCAGAGATAATATTGCAAGATGTCGATAGTCCATAGCTCGGAAACTATAAGAGATAATGCAATTTGGCAATCGGCAACGTAATTAGCATGCCGAATATTACTTGGAATGTGAATTGGAGCGAAATCTCTAATTCATAAGACCATTTTACATTTCTGGCCCAAGTTAGAAGCAGAGCCTATATTGCAAGATGTCGATAGTTCATATCTCGGAAACTATAAGAGATAATGCAATTTGGCAATCGGCAACGTAATTAGTATGCCGAATATTACTTGGAATGTGAATTGGAGCGAAATCGCTAATTCATAAGACCATTTTACAATTCTGGCTCAAGTTAGAAGCAGAGCCAATATTGCAAGATGTCGATAGTCCATATCTCGGAAACTATAAGAGATAATGCAATTTGGCAATCGGCAACGTAATTAGCATGCCGAATATTACTTGGAATGTGAATTGGAGCGAAATCGCTAATTCATAAGACCATTTTACATTTCTGGCCCAAGTTAGAAGCAGAGCCAATATTGCAAGATGTCGATAGTCCATATCTCGGAAACTATAAGAGATAATGCAATTTGGCAATCGGCAACGTAATTAGCATGCCGAATATTACTTGGAATGTGAATTGGAGCGAAATCGCTAATTCATAAGACCATTTTACAATTCTGGCTCAAGTTAGAAGCAGAGCCAATATTGCAAGATGTCGATAGTCCATAGCTCGGAAACTATAAGAGATAATGCAATTTGGCAATCGGCAACGTAATTAGCATGCCGAATATTACTTGGAATGTGAATTGGAGCGAAATCGCTAATTCATAAGACCATTTTACAATTCTGGCTCAAGTTAGAAGCAGAGATAATATTGCAAGATGTCGATAGTCCATAGCTCGGAAACTATAAGAGATAATGCAATTTGGCAATCGGCAACGTAATTAGCATGCCGAATATTACTTGGAATGTGAATTGGAGCGAAATCGCTAATTCATAAGACCATTTTACAATTCTGGCTCAAGTTAGAAGCAGAGCCAATATTGCAAGATGTCGATAGTCCATATCTCGGAAGTTATAAGAGATAATGCAATTTGGCAATCGGCAACGTAATTAGAATGCCGAATATTACTTCGAATGTGAATTGGAGCGAAATCGCTAATTCATAAGACCATTTTACATTTCTGGCCCTAGTTAGAAGCAGAGCCAATATTGCAAGGTGTCGATAGTCCATATCTCGGAAACTATAAGAGATAATGCAATTTGGCAATCGGCAACGTAATTAGCATGCCGAATATTACTTGGAATGTGAATTGGAGCGAAATCGCTAATTCATAAGACCATTTTACATTTCTGGCCCAAGTTAGAAGCAGAGCCAATATTGCAAGATGTCGATAGTCCATATCTCGGAAACTATAAGAGATAATGCAATTTGGCAATCGGCAACGTAATTAGCATGTCGAATATTACTTGGAATGTGAATTGGAGCGAAATCGCTAATTCATAAGACCATTTTGCAATTCTGGCTCAAGTTAGAAGCAGAGCCAATATTGCAAGATGTCGATAGTCCATAGCTCGGAAACTATAAGAGATAATGCAATTTGGCAATCAGCAACGTAATTAGCATGCCGAATATTACTTGGAATGTGAATTGGAGCGAAATCGCTAATTCATAAGACCATTTTACAATTCTGGCTCCAGTTAGAAGCAGAGCCAATATTGCAAGATGTCGATAGTCCATATCTCGGGATCTATAAGGGATAATGCAATTTGGCTATCGGCAACGTAATTATCATGCCGAATATTACTTGGAATGTGAATTGGAGCGAAATCGCTAATTCATAAGACCATTTTACATTTCTGGCCCAAGTTTGAAGCAGAGCCTATATTGCAAGATGTCGATAGTCCATATCTCGGGATCTATAAGAGATAATGCAATTTGGCTATCGGCAACGTAATTAGCATGCCGAATATTACTTGGAATGTGAATTGGAGCGAAATCGCTAATTCATAAGACCATTTTACAATTCTGGCTCAAGTTAGAAGCAGAGCCAATATTGCAAGGTGTCGATAGTCCATATCTCGGAAACTATAAGAGATAATGCAATTTGGCAATCGGCAACGTAATTAGCATGCCGAATATTACTTGGAATGTCAATTGGAGCGAAATCGCTAATTCATAAGACCATTTTACATTTCTGGCCCAAGTTAGAAACAGAGCCAATATTGCAAGATGACGATAGTCCATATCTCGGAAACTATAAGAGATAATGCAATTTGGCAATCGGCAACGTAATTAGCATGCCGAATATTACTTGGAATGTGAATTGGAGCGAAATCGCTAATTCATAAGACCATTTTACATTTCTGGCCCTAGTTAGAAACAGAGCCAATATTGCAAGATGACGATAGTCCATATCTCGGAAACTATAAGAGATAATGCAATTTGGCAATCGGCAACGTAATTAGCATGCCGAATATTACTTGGAATGTGAATTGGTGCGAAATCGCTAATTCATAAGACCATTTTACATTTCTGGCCCAAGTTAGAAGCAGAGCCTATATTGCAAGATGTCGATAGTCCATATCTCGGAAACTATAAGAGATAATGCAATTTGGCAATCGGCAACGTAATTAGCATGCCGAATATTACTTGGAATGTGAATTGGAGCGAAATCCCTAATTCATAAGACCATTTTACAATTCTGGCTCAAGTTAGAAGCAGAGCCAATATTGCAAGATGTCGATAGTCCATATCTCGGAAACTATAAGAGATAATGCAATTTGGCAATCGGCAACGTAATTAGCATGCCGAATATTACTTGGAATGTGAATTGGAGCGAAATCGCTAATTCTTAAGACCATTTTACAATTCTGGCTCAAGTTAGAAGCAGAGCCAATATTGCAAGATGTCGATAGTCCATATCTCGGAAACTATAAGAGATAATGCAATTTGGCAATCGGCAACGTAATTAGCATGCCGAATATTACTTGGAATGTGAATTGGAGCGAAATCGCTAATTCATAAGACCATTTTACATTTCTGGCCCAAGTTAGAAACAGAGCCAATATTGCAAGATGACGATAGTCCATATCTCGGAAACTATAAGAGATAATGCAATTTGGCAATCGGCAACGTAATTAGCATGCCGAATATTACTTGGAATGTGAATTGGTGCGAAATCGCTAATTCATAAGACCATTTTACATTTCTGGCCCAAGTTAGAAGCAGAGCCTATATTGCAAGATGTCGATAGTCCATATCTCGGAAACTATAAGAGATAATGCAATTTGGCAATCGGCAACGTAATTAGCATGCCGAATATTACTTGGAATGTCAATTGGAGCGAAATCGCTAATTCATAAGACCATTTTACATTTCTGGCCCAAGTTAGAAACAGAGCCAATATTGCAAGATGACGATAGTCCATATCTCGGAAACTATAAGAGATAATGCAATTTGGCAATCGGCAACGTAATTAGCATGCCGAATATTACTTGGAATGTGAATTGGTGCGAAATCGCTAATTCATAAGACCATTTTACATTTCTGGCCCAAGTTAGAAGCAGAGCCTATATTGCAAGATGTCGATAGTCCATATCTCGGAAACTATAAGAGATAATGCAATTTGGCTATCGGCAACGTAATTAGCATGCCGAATATTACTTGGAATGTTAATTGGAGCGAAATCGCTAATTCATAAGACCATTTTACAATTCTGGCTCAAGTTAGAAGCAGAGATAATATTGCAAGATGTCGATAGTCCATAGCTCGGAAACTATAAGAGATAATGCAATTTGGCAATCGGCAACGTAATTAGCATGCCGAATATTACTTGGAATGTGAATTGGAGCGAAATCTCTAATTCATAAGACCATTTTACATTTCTGGCCCAAGTTAGAAGCAGAGCCTATATTGCAAGATGTCGATAGTTCATATCTCGGAAACTATAAGAGATAATGCAATTTGGCAATCGGCAACGTAATTAGTATGCCGAATATTACTTGGAATGTGAATTGGAGCGAAATCGCTAATTCATAAGACCATTTTACAATTCTGGCTCAAGTTAGAAGCAGAGCCAATATTGCAAGATGTCGATAGTCCATATCTCGGAAACTATAAGAGATAATGCAATTTGGCAATCGGCAACGTAATTAGCATGCCGAATATTACTTGGAATGTGAATTGGAGCGAAATCGCTAATTCATAAGACCATTTTACATTTCTGGCCCAAGTTAGAAGCAGAGCCAATATTGCAAGATGTCGATAGTCCATATCTCGGAAACTATAAGAGATAATGCAATTTGGCAATCGGCAACGTAATTAGCATGCCGAATATTACTTCGAATGTGAATTGGAGCGAAATCGCTAATTCATAAGACCATTTTACAATTCTGGCTCAAGTTAGAAGCAGAGATAATATTGCAAGATGTCGATAGTCCATAGCTCGGAAACTATAAGAGATAATGCAATTTGGCAATCGGCAACGTAATTAGCATGCCGAATATTACTTGGAATGTGAATTGGAGCGAAATCGCTAATTCATAAGACCATTTTACAATTCTGGCTCAAGTTAGAAGCAGAGCCAATATTGCAAGATGTCGATAGTCCATATCTCGGAAGTTATAAGAGATAATGCAATTTGGCAATCGGCAACGTAATTAGAATGCCGAATATTACTTCGAATGTGAATTGGAGCGAAATCGCTAATTCATAAGACCATTTTACATTTCTGGCCCTAGTTAGAAGCAGAGCCAATATTGCAAGGTGTCGATAGTCCATATCTCGGAAACTATAAGAGATAATGCAATTTGGCAATCGGCAACGTAATTAGCATGCCGAATATTACTTGGAATGTGAATTGGAGCGAAATCGCTAATTCATAAGACCATTTTACATTTCTGGCCCAAGTTAGAAGCAGAGCCAATATTGCAAGATGTCGATAGTCCATATCTCGGAAACTATAAGAGATAATGCAATTTGGCAATCGGCAACGTAATTAGCATGTCGAATATTACTTGGAAAGTGAATTGGAGCGAAATCGCTAATTCATAAGACCATTTTGCAATTCTGGCTCAAGTTAGAAGCAGAGCCAATATTGCAAGATGTCGATAGTCCATAGCTCGGAAACTATAAGAGATAATGCAATTTGGCAATCGGCAACGTAATTAGCATGCCGAATATTACTTGGAATGTGAATTGGAGCGAAATCGCTAATTCATAAGACCATTTTACATTTCTGGCCCAAGTTTGAAGCAGAGCCTATATTGCAAGATGTCGATAGTCCATATCTCGGGATCTATAAGAGATAATGCAATTTGGCTATCGGCAACGTAATTAGCATGCCGAATATTACTTGGAATGTGAATTGGAGCGAAATCGCTAATTCATAAGACCATTTTACAATTCTGGCTCAAGTTAGAAGCAGAGCCAATATTGCAAGGTGTCGATAGTCCATATCTCGTAAACTATAAGAGATAATGCAATTTGGCAATCGGCAACGTAATTAGCATGGCGAATATTACTTGGAATGTGAATTGGAGCGAAATCGCTAATTCATAAGACCATTTTACAATTCTGGCTCAAGTTAGAAGCAGAGCCAATATTGCAAGGTGTCGATAGTCCATATCTCGGAAACTATAAGAGATAATGCAATTTGGCAATCGGCAACGTAATTAGCATGCCGAATATTACTTGGAATGTCAATTGGAGCGAAATCGCTAATTCATAAGACCATTTTACATTTCTGGCCCAAGTTAGAAACAGAGCCAATATTGCAAGATGACGATAGTCCATATCTCGGAAACTATAAGAGATAATGCAATTTGGCAATCGGCAACGTAATTAGCATGCCGAATATTACTTGGAATGTGAATTGGAGCAAAATCGCTAATTCATAAGACCGTTTTACATTTCTGGCCCAAGTTAGAAACAGAGCCAATATTGCAAGATGACGATAGTCCATATCTCGGAAACTATAAGAGATAATGCAATTTGGCAATCGGCAACGTAATTAGCATGCCGAATATTACTTGGAATGTGAATTGGTGCGAAATCGCTAATTCATAAGACCATTTTACATTTCTGGCCCAAGATAGAAGCAGAGCCTATATTGCAAGATGTCGATAGTCCATATCTCGGAAACTATAAGAGATAATGCAATTTGGCAATCGGCAACGTAATTAGCATGCCGAATATTACTTGGAATGTGAATTGGAGCGAAATCCCTAATTCATAAGACCATTTTACAATTCTGGCTCAAGTTAGAAGCAGAGCCAATATTGCAAGATGTCGATAGTCCATATCTCGGGATCTATAAGAGATAATGCAATTTGGCTATCGGCAACGTAATTAGCATGCCGAATATTACTTGGAATGTGAATTGGAGCGAAATCGCTAATTCATAAGACCATTTTACATTTCTGGCCCAAGTTTGAAGCAGAGCCTATATTGCAAGATGTCGATAGTCCATATCTCGGGATCTATAAGAGATAATGCAATTTGGCTATCGGCAACGTAATTAGCATGCCGAATATTACTTGGAATGTGAATTGGAGCGAAATCGCTAATTCATAAGACCATTTTACAATTCTGGCTCAAGTTAGAAGCAGAGCCAATATTGCAAGGTGTCGATAGTCCATATCTCGGAAACTATAAGAGATAATGCAATTTGGCAATCGGCAACGTAATTAGCATGGCGAATATTACTTGGAATGTGAATTGGAGCGAAATCGCTAATTCATAAGACCATTTTACAATTCTGGCTCAAGTTAGAAGCAGAGCCAATATTGCAAGGTGTCGATAGTCCATATCTCGGAAACTATAAGAGATAATGCAATTTGGCAATCGGCAACGTAATTAGCATGCCGAATATTACTTGGAATGTCAATTGGAGCGAAATCGCTAATTCATAAGACCATTTTACATTTCTGGCCCAAGTTAGAAACAGAGCCAATTTTGCAAGATGACGATAGTCCATATCTCGGAAACTATAAGAGATAATGCAATTTGGCAATCGGCAACGTAATTAGCATGCCGAATATTACTTGGAATGTGAATTGGAGCAAAATCGCTAATTCATAAGACCGTTTTACATTTCTGGCCCAAGTTAGAAACAGAGCCAATATTGCAAGATGACGATAGTCCATATCTCGGAAACTATAAGAGATAATGCAATTTGGCAATCGGCAACGTAATTAGCATGCCGAATATTACTTGGAATGTGAATTGGTGCGAAATCGCTAATTCATAAGACCATTTTACATTTCTGGCCCAAGATAGAAGCAGAGCCTATATTGCAAGATGTCGATAGTCCATATCTCGGAAACTATAAGAGATAATGCAATTTGGCAATCGGCAACGTAATTAGCATGCCGAATATTACTTGGAATGTGAATTGGAGCGAAATCCCTAATTCATAAGACCATTTTACAATTCTGGCTCAAGTTAGAAGCAGAGCCAATATTGCAAGATGTCGATAGTCCATATCTCGGAAACTATAAGAGATAATGCAATTTGGCAATCGGCAACGTAATTATCATGCCGAATATTACTTGGAATGTGAATTGGAGCGAAATCGCTAATTCTTAAGACCATTTTACAATTCTGGCTCAAGTTAGAAGCAGAGCCAATATTGCAAGATGTCGATAGTCCATATCTCGGAAACTATAAGAGATAATGCAATTTGGCAATCGGCAACGTAATTAGCATGCCGAATATTACTTGGAATGTGAATTGGAGCGAAATCGCTAATTCATAAGACCATTTTACATTTCTGGCCCAAGTTAGAAACAGAGCCAATATTGCAAGATGACGATAGTCCATATCTCGGTAACTATAAGAGATAATGCAATTTGGCAATCGGCAACGTAATTAGCATGCCGAATATTACTTGGAATGTCAATTGGAGCGAAATCGCTATTTCATAAGACCATTTTACATTTCTGGCCCAAGTTAGAAACAGAGCCAATATTGCAAGATGACGATAGTCCATATCTCGGAAACTATAAGAGATAAGGCAATTTGGCAATCGGCAACGTAATTAGCATGCCGAATATTACTTGGAATGTGACTTGGTGCGAAATCGCTAATTCATAAGACCATTTTACATTTCTGGCCCAAGTTAGAAGCAGAGCCTATATTGCAAGATGTCGATAGTCCATATCTCGGAAACTATAAGGGATAATGCAATTTGGCAATCGGCAACGTAATTAGCATGCCGAATATTACTTGGAATGTCAATTGGAGCGAAATCGCTATTTCATAAGACCATTTTACATTTCTGGCCCAAGTTAGAAACAGAGCCAATATTGCAAGATGACGATAGTCCATATCTCGGAAACTATAAGAGATAATGCAATTTGGCAATCGGCAACGTAATTAGCATGCCGAATATTACTTGGAATGTGACTTGGTGCGAAATCGCTAATTCATAAGACCATTTTACATTTCTGGCCCAAGTTAGAAGCAGAGCCTATATTGCAAGATGTCGATAGTCCATATCTCGGAAACTATAAGAGATAATGCAATTTGGCTATCGGCAACGTAATTAGCATGCCGAATATTACTTGGAATGTTAATTGGAGCGAAATCGCTAATTCATAAGACCATTTTACAATTCTGGCTCAAGTTAGAAGCAGAGATAATATTGCAAGATGTCGATAGTCCATAGCTCGGAAACTATAAGAGATAATGCAATTTGGCAATCGGCAACGTAATTAGCATGCCGAATATTACTTGGAATGTGAATTGGAGCGAAATCTCTAATTCATAAGACCATTTTACATTTCTGGCCCAAGTTAGAAGCAGAGCCTATATTGCAAGATGTCGATAGTTCATAGCTCGGAAACTATAAGAGATAATGCAATTTGGCAATCGGCAACGTAATTAGTATGCCGAATATTACTTGGAATGTGAATTGGAGCGAAATCGCTAATTCATAAGATCATTTTACAATTCTGGCTCAAGTTAGAAGCAGAGCCAATATTGCAAGATGTCGATAGTCCATATCTCGGAAACTATAAGAGATAATGCAATTTGGCAATCGGCAACGTAATTAGCATGCCGAATATTACTTGGAATGTGAATTGGAGCGAAATCGCTAATTCATAAGACCATTTTACAATTCTGGCTCAAGTTAGAAGCAGAGATAATATTGCAAGATGTCGATAGTCCATAGCTCGGAAACTATAAGAGATAATGCAATTTGGCAATCGGCAACGTAATTAGCATGCCGAATATTACTTGGAATGTGAATTGGAGCGAAATCGCTAATTCATAAGACCATTTTACAATTCTGGCTCAAGTTAGAAGCAGAGATAATATTGCAAGATGTCGATAGTCCATAGCTCGGAAACTATAAGAGATAATGCAATTTGGCAATCGGCAACGTAATTAGCATGCCGAATATTACTTGGAATGTGAATTGGAGCGAAATCGCTAATTCATAAGACCATTTTACAATTCTGGCTCAAGTTAGAAGCAGAGCCAATATTGCAAGATGTCGATAGTCCATATCTCGGAAGTTATAAGAGATAATGCAATTTGGCAATCGGCAACGTAATTAGAATGCCGAATATTACTTCGAATGTGAATTGGAGCGAAATCGCTAATTCATAAGACCATTTTACATTTCTGGCCCTAGTTAGAAGCAGAGCCAATATTGCAAGGTGTCGATAGTCCATATCTCGGAAACTATAAGAGATAATGCAATTTGGCAATCGGCAACGTAATTAGCATGCCGAATATTACTTGGAATGTGAATTGGAGCGAAATCGCTAATTCATAAGACCATTTTACATTTCTGGCCCAAGTTAGAAGCAGAGCCAATATTGCAAGATGTCGATAGTCCATATCTCGGAAACTATAAGAGATAATGCAATTTGGCAATCGGCAACGTAATTAGCATGTCGAATATTACTTGGAATGTGAATTGGAGCGAAATTGCTAATTCATAAGACCATTTTGCAATTCTGGCTCAAGTTAGAAGCAGAGCCAATATTGCAAGATGTCGATAGTCCATAGCTCGGAAACTATAAGAGATAATGCAATTTGGCAATCGGCAACGTAATTAGCATGCCGAATATTACTTGGAATGTGAATTGGAGCGAAATCGCTAATTCATAAGACCATTTTACATTTCTGGCCCAAGTTAGAAGCAGAGCCTATATTGCAAGATGTCGATAGTTCATATCTCGGAAACTATAAGAGATAATGCAATTTGGCAATCGGCAACGTAATTAGCATGCCGAATATTACTTAGAATGTGAATTGGAGCGAAATCGCTAATTCATAAGACCATTTTAGATTTCTGGCCCAAGTTAGAAGCAGAGCCAATATTGCAAGATGTCGATAGTCCATATCTCGGAAACTATAAGAGATAATGCAATTTGGCAATCGGCAACGTAATTAGCATGCCGAATATTACTTGGTATGTGAATTGGAGCGAAATCGCTAATTCGTAAGACCATTTTACAATTCTGGCTCAAGTTAGAAGCAGAGCCAATATTGCAAGGTGTCGATAGTCCATATCTCGGAAACTATAAGAGATAATGCAATTTGGCAATCGGCAACGTAATTAGCATGCCGAATATTACTTGGAATGTGAATTGGAGCGAAATCGCTAATTCATAAGACCATTTTACAATTCTGGCTCAAGTTAGAAGCAGAGCCAATATTGCAAGATGTCGATAGTCCATAGCTCGGAAACTATAAGAGATAATGCAATTTGGCAATCGGCAACGTAATTAGCATGCCGAATATTACTTGGAATGTGAATTGGAGCGAAATCGCTAATTCATAAGACCATTTTACAATTCTGGCTCAAGTTAGAAGCAGAGCCAATATTGCAAGATGTCGATAGTCCATAGCTCGGAAACTATAAGAGATAATGCAATTTGGCAATCGGCAACGTAATTAGCATGCCGAATATTACTTGGAATGTGAATTGGAGCGAAATCGCTAATTCATAAGACCATTTTACAATTCTGGCTCAAGCTAGAAGCAGAGCCAATATTGCAAGGTGTCGATAGTCCATATCTCGGAAACTATAAGAGATAATGCAATTTGGCAATCGGCAACGTAATTAGCATGCCGAATATTACTTGGAATGTGAATTGGAGCGAAATCGCAAATTCATAAGACCATTTTACAATTCTGGCCCAAGTTAGAAGCAGAGCCAATATTGCAAGATGTCGATAGTCCATATCTCGGAAACTATAAGAGATAATGCAATTTGGCAATCGGCAACGTAATTAGCATGCCGAATATTACTTGGAATGTGAATTGGGGCGAAATCGCTAATTCATAAGACCATTTTACATTTCTGGCCCAAGTTAGAAGCAGAGCCAATATTGCAAGATGTCGATAGTCCATATCTCGGAAACTATAAGAGATAATGCAATTTGGCAATCGGCAACGTAATTAGCATGCCGAATATTACTTGGAATGTGAAATGGAGCGAAATCGCTAATTCATAAGACCATTTTACAATTCTGGCTCAAATTAGAAGCAGAGCCAATATTGCAAGATGTCGATAGTCCATAGCTCGGAAACTATAAGAGATAATGCAATTTGGCAATCGGCAACGTAATTAGCATGCCGAATATTACTTGGAATGTGAATTGGAGCGAAATCGCTAATTCATAAGACCATTTTACAATTCTGGCTCAAGTTAGAAGCAGAGCCAATATTGCAAGATGTCGATAGTCCATAGCTCGGAAACTATAAGAGATAATGCAATTTGGCAATCGGCAACGTAATTAGCATGCCGAATATTACTTGGAATGTGAATCGGAGCGCAATCGCTAATTCATAAGACCATTTTACATTTCTGGCCCAAGTTAGAAGCTGAGCCTATATTGCAAGATGTCGATAGTTCATATCTCGGAAACTATAAGAGATAATGCAATTTGGCAATCGGCAACGTAATTAGCATGCCGAATATTACTTAGAATGTGAATTGGAGCGAAATCGCTAATTCATAAGACCATTTTACATTTCTGGCCCAAGTTAGAAGCAGAGCCAATATTGCAAGATGTCGATAGTCCATATCTCGGAAACTATAAGAGATAATGCAATTTGGCAATCGGCAACGTAATTAGCATGCCGAATATTACTTGGAATGTGAATTGGAGCGAAATCGCTAATTCGTAAGACCATTTTACAATTCTGGCTCAAGTTAGAAGCAGAGCCAATATTGCAAGGTGTCGATAGTCCATATCTCGGAAACTATAAGAGATAATGCAATTTGGCAATCGGCAACGTAATTAGCATGCCGAATATTACTTGGAATGTGAATTGGAGCGAAATCGCTAATTCATAAGACCATTTTACAATTCTGGCTCAAGTTAGAAGCAGAGCCAATATTGCAAGATGTCGATAGTCCATAGCTCGGAAACTATAAGAGATAATGCAATTTGGCAATCGGCAACGTAATTAGCATGCCTAATATTACTTGGAATGTGAATTGGAGCGAAATCGCTAATTCATAAGACCATTTTACAATTCTGGCTCAAGTTAGAAGCAGAGCCAATATTGCAAGATGTCGATAGTCCATATCTCGGAAACTAGAAGAGATAATGCAATTTGGCAATCGGCAACGTAATTAGCATGCCGAATGTTACTTGGAATGTGAATTGGAGCGATATCGCTAATTCATAAGACCATTTTACATTTCTGGCCCAAGTTAGAAGCAGAGCCAATATTGCAAGATGTCGATAGTCCATAGCTCGGAAACTATAAGAGATAATGCAATTTGGCAATCGGCAACGTAATTAGAATGCCGAATATTACTGGGAATGTGAATTGGAGCGAAATCGCTAATTCATAAGACCATTTTACATTTCTGGCCCAAGCTAGAAGCAGAGCCAATATTGCAAGATGTCGATAGTCCATATCTCGGAAACTATAAGAGATAATGCAATTTGGCAATTGGCAACGTAATTAGCATGCCGAATATTACTTGGAATGTGAATTGGAGCGAAATCGCTAATTCATAAGACCATTTTGCAATTCTGGCTCAAGTTAGAAGCAGAGCCAATATTGCAAGATGTCGATAGTCCATAGCTCGGAAACTATAAGAGATAATGCAATTTGGCAATCGGCAACGTAATTAGCATGCCGAATATTACTTGGAATGTGAATTGGAGCGAAATCGCTAATTCATAAGACCATTTTACATTTCTGGCCCAAGTTAGAAGCAGAGCCAATATTGCAAGATGTCGATAGTCCATATCTCGGAAACTATAAGAGATAATGCAATTTGGCAATCGGCAACGTAATTAGTATGCCGAATATTACTTGGTATGTGAATTGGAGCGAAATCGCTAATTCGTAAGACCATTTTACAATTCTGGCTCAAGTTAGAAGCAGAGCCAATATTGCAAGGTGTCGATAGTCCATATCTCGGAAACTATAAGAGATAATGCAATTTGGCAATCGGCAACGTAATTAGCATGCCGAATATTACTTGGAATGTGAATTGGAGCGAAATCGCTAATTCATAAGACCATTTTACATTTCTGGCCCAAGTTAGAAGCAGAGCCAATATTGCAAGATGTCGATAGTCCATATCTCGGAAACTATAAGAGATAATGCAATTTGGCAATCGGCAACGTAATTAGCATGCCGAATATTACTTGGAATGTGAATTGGAGCGAAATCGCTAATTCATAAGACCATTTTACAATTCTGGCTCAAGTTAGAAGCAGAGCCAATATTGCAAGATGTCGATAGTCCATAGCTCGGAAACTATAAGAGATAATGCAATTTGGCAATCGGCAACGTAATTAGCATGCCGAATATTACTTGGAATGTGAATTGGAGCGAAATCGCTAATTCATAAGACCATTTTACAATTCTGGCTCAAGCTAGAAGCAGAGCCAATATTGCAAGGTGTCGATAGTCCATATCTCGGAAACTATAAGAGATAATGCAATTTGGCAATCGGCAACGTAATTAGCATGCCGAATATTACTTGGAATGTGAATTGGAGCGAAATCGCTAATTCATAAGACCATTTTACATTTCTGGCCCAAGTTAGAAGCAGAGCCAATATTGCAAAATGTCGATAGTCCATATCTCGGAAACTATAAGAGATAATGCAATTTGGCAATCGGCAACGTAATTAGCATGCCGAATATTACTTGGATTGTGAATTGGGGCGAAATCGCTAATTCATAAGACCATTTTACATTTCTGGCCCAAGTTAGAAGCAGAGCCAATATTGCAAGATGTCGATAGTCCATATCTCGGAAACTATAAGAGATAATGCAATTTGGCAATCGGCAACGTAATTAGCATGCCGAATATTACTTGGAATGTGAAATGGAGCGAAATCGCTAATTCATAAGACCATTTTACAATTCTGGCTCAATTTAGAAGCAGAGCCAATATTGCAAGATGTCGATAGTCCATAGCTCGGAAACTATAAGAGATAATGCAATTTGGCAATCGGCAACGTAATTAGCATGCCGAATATTACTTGGAATGTGAATTGGAGCGAAATCGCTAGTTCATAAGACCATTTTACAATTCTGGCTCAAGTTAGAAGCAGAGCCAATATTGCAAGACGTCGATAGTCCATAGCTCGGAAACTATAAGAGATAATGCAATTTGGCAATCGGCAACGTAATTAGCATGCCGAATATTACTTGGAATGTGAATCGGAGCGCAATCGCTAATTCATAAGACCATTTTACATTTCTGGCCCAAGTTAGAAGCAGAGCCTATATTGCAAGATGTCGATAGTCCATATCTCGGAAACTATAAGAGATAATGCAATTTGGCAATCGGCAACGTAATTAGCATGCCGAATATTACTTGGAATGTGAATTGGAGAGAAATCGCTAATTCGTAAGACCATTTTACAATTCTGGCTCAAGTTAGAAGCAGAGCCAATATTGCAAGGTGTCGATTGTCCATATCTCGGAAACTATAAGAGATAATGCAATCTGGCAATCGGCAACGTAATTAGCATGCCTAATATTACTTGGAATGTGAATTGGAGCGAAATCGCTAATTCATAAGACCATTTAACATTCTGGCTCAAGTTAGAAGCAGAGCCAATATTGCAAGATGTCGATAGTC
Organism: Rhynchophorus ferrugineus; assembly: GCF_030347505.1. Taxonomy (NCBI): domain Eukaryota; kingdom Metazoa; phylum Arthropoda; class Insecta; order Coleoptera; family Curculionidae; genus Rhynchophorus; species Rhynchophorus ferrugineus. The sequence goes on from NW_027472911.1 coordinate 162,543, forward strand.
CATATCTCGGAAACTATAAGAGATAATGCAATTTGGCAATCGGCAACGTAATTAGCATACCGAATGTTACTTGGAATGTGAATTGGAGCGATATCGCTAATTCATAAGACCATTTTACAATTCTGGCTCAAGTTAGAAGCAGAGCCAATATTGCAAGATGTCGATAGTCCATATCTCGGAAGTTATAAGAGATAATGCAATTTGGCAATCGGCAACGTAATTAGCATGCCGAATATTACTTAGAATGTGAATTGGAGCGAAATCGCTAATTCATAAGACCATTTTACATTTCTGGCCCAAGTTAGAAGCAGAGCCAATATTGCAAGATGTCGATAGTCCATATCTCGGAAACTATAAGAGATAATCCAATTTGGCAATCGGCAACGTAATTAGCATGCCGAATATTACTTGGAATGTGAATTGGAGCGAAATCGCTAATTCGTAAGACCATTTTACAATTCTGGCTCAAGTTAGAAGCAGAGCCAATATTGCAAGGTGTCGATAGTCCATATCTCGGAAACTATAAGAGATAATGCAATTTGGCAACCGGCAATGTAATTAGCATGCCGAATATTACTTGGAATGTGAATTGGAGCGAAATCGCTAGTTCATAAGACCATTTTACAATTCTGGCTCAAGTTAGAAGCAGAGCCAATATTGCAAGACGTCGATAGTCCATAGCTCGGAAACTATAAGAGATAATGCAATTTGGCAATCGGCAACGTAATTAGCATGCCGAATATTACTTCGAATGTGAATCGGAGCGCAATCGCTAATTCATAAGACCATTTTACATTTCTGGCCCTAGTTAGAAGCAGAGCCTATATTGCAAGATGTCGATAGTCCATATCTCGGAAACTATAAGAGATAATGCAATTTGGCAATCGGCAACGTAATTAGCATGCCGAATATTACTTGGAATGTGAATTGGAGAGAAATCGCTAATTCGTAAGACCATTTTACAATTCTGGCTCAAGTTAGAAGCAGAGCCTATATTGCAAGATGTCGATAGTCCATATCTCGGAAACTATAAGAGATAATGCAATCTGGCAATCGGCAACGTAATTAGCATGCCTAATATTACTTGGAATGTGAATTGGAGCGAAATCGCTAATTCATAAGACCGTTTAACATTTCTGGCTCAAGTTAGAAGCAGAGCCAATATTGCAAGATGTCGATAGTCCATATCTCGGAAACTATAAGAGATAATGCAATTTGGCAATCGGCAACGTAATTAGCATACCGAATGTTACTTGGAATGTGAATTGGAGCGATATCGCTAATTCATAAGACCATTTTACAATTCTGGCTCAAGTTAGAAGCAGAGCCAATATTGCAAGATGTCGATAGTCCATATCTCGGAAGTTATAAGAGATAATGCAATTTGGCAATCGGCAACGTAATTAGCATGCCGAATATTACTTAGAATGTGAATTGGAGCGAAATCGCTAATTCATAAGACCATTTTACATTTCTGGCCCAAGTTAGAAGCAGAGCCAATATTGCAAGATGTCGATAGTCCATATCTCGGAAACTATAAGAGATAATCCAATTTGGCAATCGGCAACGTAATTAGCATGCCGAATATTACTTGGAATGTGAATTGGAGCGAAATCGCTAATTCGTAAGACCATTTTACAATTCTGGCTCAAGTTAGAAGCAGAGCCAATATTGCAAGGTGTCGATAGTCCATATCTCGGAAACTATAAGAGATAATGCAATTTGGCAATCGGCAACGTAATTAGCATGCCGAATATTACTTGGAATGTGAATTGGAGCGAAATCGCTAATTCATAAGACCATTTTACAATTCTGGCTCAAGTTAGAAGCAGAGCCAATATTGCAAGATGTCGATAGTCCATATCTCGGAAACTATAAGAGATAATGCAATTTGGCAATCGGCAACGTAATTAGCATGCCGAATATTACTTCGAATGTGAATTGGAGCGAAATCGCTAATTCATAAGACCATTATACAATTCTGGCCCTAGTTAGAAGCAGAGCCAATATTGCAAGATGTCGATAGTCCATAGCTCGGAAACTATAAGAGATAATGCAATTTGGCAATCGGCAACGTAATTAGCATGCCGAATATTACTTGGAATGTGAATTGGAGCGAAATCGCTAATTCATAAGACCATTTTACATTTCTGGCCCAAGTTAGAAGCAGAGCCTATATTGCAAGATGTCGATAGTTCATATCTCGGAAACTATAAGAGATAATGCAATTTGGCAATCGGCAACGTAATTAGCATGCCGAATATTACTTAGAATGTGAATTGGAGCGAAATCGCTAATTCATAAGACCATTTTAGATTTCTGGCCCAAGTTAGAAGCAGAGCCAATATTGCAAGATGTCGATAGTCCATATCTCGGAAACTATAAGAGATAATGCAATTTGGCAATCGGCAACGTAATTAGCATGCCGAATATTACTTGGTATGTGAATTGGAGCGAAATCGCTAATTCGTAAGACCATTTTACAATTCTGGCTCAAGTTAGAAGCAGAGCCAATATTGCAAGGTGTCGATAGTCCATATCTCGGAAACTATAAGAGATAGTGCAATTTGGCAATCGGCAACGTAATTAGCATGCCGAATATTACTTGGAATGTGAATTGGAGCGAAATCGCTAATTCATAAGACCATTTTACATTTCTGGCCCAAGTTAGAAGCAGAGCCAATATTGCAAGATGTCGATAGTCCATATCTCGGAAATTATAAGAGATAATGCAATTTGGCAATCGGCAACGTAATTAGCATGCCGAATATTACTTGGAATGTGAATTGGAGCGAAATCGCTAATTCATAAGACCATTTTACAATTCTGGCTCAAGTTAGAAGCAGAGCCAATATTGCAAGATGTCGATAGTCCATAGCTCGGAAACTATAAGAGATAATGCAATTTGGCAATCGGCAACGTAATTAGCATGCCGAATATTACTTGGAATGTGAATTGGAGCGAAATCGCTAATTCATAAGACCATTTTACAATTCTGGCTCAAGTTAGAAGCAGAGCCAATATTGCAAGATGTCGATAGTCCATAGCTCGGAAACTATAAGAGATAATGCGATTTGGCAATCGGCAACGTAATTAGCATGCCGAATATTACTTGGAATGTGAATTGGAGCGAAATCGCTAATTCATAAGACCATTTTACAATTCTGGCTCAAGCTAGAAGCAGAGCCAATATTGCAAGGTGTCGATAGTCCATATCTCGGAAACTATAAGAGATAATGCAATTTGGCAATCGGCAACGTAATTAGAATGCCGAATATTACTTCGAATGTGAATTGGAGCGAAATCGCTAATTCATAAGACCATTTTACATTTCTGGCCCTAGTTAGAAGCAGAGCCAATATTGCAAGATGTCGATAGTCCATATCTCGGAAACTATAAGAGATAATGCAATTTGGCAATCGGCAACGTAATTAGCATGCCGAATATTACTTGGAATGTGAATTGGAGCGAAATCGCTAATTCATAAGACCATTTTACAATTCTGGCTCAAGTTAGAAGCAGAGCCAATATTGCAAGATGTCGATAGTCCATAGCTCGGAAACTATAAGAGATAATGCAATTTGGCAATCGGCAACGTAATTAGCATGCCGAATATTACTTGGAATGTGAATTGGAGCGAAATCGCTAATTCATAAGACCATTTTACATTTCTGGCCCAAGTTAGAAGCAGAGCCTATATTGCAAGATGTCGATAGTCCATATCTCGGAAACTATAAGAGATAATGCAATTTGGCAATCGGCAACGTAATTAGCATGCCGAATATTACTTAGAATGTGAATTGGAGCGAAATCGCTAATTCATAAGACCATTTTAGATTTCTGGCTCAAGTTAGAAGCAGAGCCAATATTGCAAGATGTCGATAGTCCATATCTCGGAAACTATAAGAGATAATGCAATTTGGCAATCGGCAACGTAATTAGCATGCCGAATATTACTTGGTATGTGAATTGGAGCGAAATCGCTAATTCATAAGACCATTTTACAATTCTGGCTCAAGTTAGAAGCAGAGCCAATATTGCAAGATGTCGATAGTCCATAGCTCGGAAACTATAAGAGATAATGCAATTTGGCAATCGGCAACGTAATTAGCATGCCGAATATTACTTGGAATGTGAATTGGAGCGAAATCGCTAATTCATAAGACCATTTTACAATTCTGGCTCAAGTTAGAAGCAGAGCCAATATTGCAAGATGTCGATAGTCCATATCTCGGAAACTATAAGAGATAATGCAATTTGGCAATCGGCAACGTAATTAGCATGCCGAATATTACTTGGAATGTGAATTGGAGCGATATCGCTAATTCATAAGACCATTTTACAATTCTGGCTCAAGTTAGAAGCAGAGCCAATATTGCAAGATGTCGATAGTCCATATCTCGGAAGTTATAAGAGATAATGCAATTTGGCAATCGGCAACGTAATTAGAATGCCGAATATTACTTCGAATGTGAATTGGAGCGAAATCGCTAATTCATAAGACCATTTTACATTTCTGGCCCTAGTTAGAAGCAGAGCCAATATTGCAAGGTGTCGATAGTCCATATCTCGGAAACTATAAGAGATAATGCAATTTGGCAATCGGCAACGTAATTAGCATGCCGAATATTACTTGGAATGTGAATTGGAGCGAAATCGCTAATTCATAAGACCATTTTACATTTCTGGCCCAAGTTAGAAGCAGAGCCAATATTGCAAGATGTCGATAGTCCATAGCTCGGAAACTATAAGAGATAATGCAATTTGGCAATCGGCAACGTAATTAGCATGCCGAATATTACTTGGAATGTGAATTGGAGCGAAATCGCTAATTCATAAGACCATTTTACATTTCTGGCCCAAGTTAGAAGCAGAGCCTATATTGCAAGATGTCGATAGTTCATATCTCGGAAACTATAAGAGATAATGCAATTTGGCAATCGGCAACGTAATTAGCATGCCGAATATTACTTAGAATGTGAATTGGAGCGAAATCGCTAATTCATAAGACCATTTTAGATTTCTGGCCCAAGTTAGAAGCAGAGCCAATATTGCAAGATGTCGATAGTCCATATCTCGGAAACTATAAGAGATAATGCAATTTGGCAATCGGCAACGTAATTAGCATGCCGAATATTACTTGGTATGTGAATTGGAGCGAAATCGCTATTTCGTAAGACCATTTTACAATTCTGGCTCAAGTTAGAAGCAGAGCCAATATTGCAAGGTGTCGATAGTCCATATCTCGGAAACTATAAGAGATAATGCAATTTGGCAATCGGCAACGTAATTAGCATGCCGAATATTACTTGGAATGTGAATTGGAGCGAAATCGCTAATTCATAAGACCATTTTACATTTCTGGCCCAAGTTAGAAGCAGAGCCAATATTGCAAGATGTCGATAGTCCATATCTCGGAAATTATAAGAGATAATGCAATTTGGCAATCGGCAACGTAATTAGCATGCCGAATATTACTTGGAATGTGAATTGGAGCGAAATCGCTAATTCATAAGACCATTTTACAATTCTGGCTCAAGTTAGAAGCAGAGCCAATATTGCAAGATGTCGATAGTCCATAGCTCGGAAACTATAAGAGATAATGCAATTTGGCAATCGGCAACGTAATTAGCATGCCGAATATTACTTGGAATGTGAATTGGAGCGAAATCGCTAATTCATAAGACCATTTTACAATTCTGGCTCAAGTTAGAAGCAGAGCCAATATTGCAAGATGTCGATAGTCCATAGCTCGGAAACTATAAGAGATAATGCGATTTGGCAATCGGCAACGTAATTAGCATGCCGAATATTACTTGGAATGTGAATTGGAGCGAAATCGCTAATTCATAAGACCATTTTACAATTCTGGCTCAAGCTAGAATCAGAGCCAATATTGCAAGGTGTCGATAGTCCATATCTCGGAAACTATAAGAGATAATGCAATTTGACAATCGGCAACGTAATTAGTATGCCGAATATTACTTGGAATGTGAATTGGAGCGAAATCGCTAATTCATAAGACCATTTTACATTTCTGGCCCAAGTTAGAAGCAGAGCCAATATTGCAAGATGTCGATAGTCCATATCTCGGAAACTATAAGAGATAATGCAATTTGGCAATCGGCAACGTAATTAGCATGCCGAATATTACTTGGAATGTGAATTGGAGCGAAATCGCAAATTCATAAGACCATTTTACAATTCTGGCCCAAGTTAGAAGCAGAGCCAATATTGCAAGATGTCGATAGTCCATATCTCGGAAACTATAAGAGATAATGCAATTTGGCAATCGGCAACGTAATTAGCATGCCAAATATTACTTGGAATGTGAATTGGGGCGAAATCGCTTATTCATAAGACCATTTTACATTTCTGCCCAAGTTAGAAGCAGAGCCAATATTGCAAGATGTCGATAGTCCATATCTCGGAAACTATAAGAGATAATGCAATTTGGCAATCGGCAACGTAATTATCATGCCGAATATTACTTGGAATGTGAAATGGAGCGAAATCGCTAATTCATAAGACCATTTTACAATTCTGGCTCAAATTAGAAGCAGAGCCAATATTGCAAGATGTGGATAGTCCATAGCTCATAAACTATAAGAGATAATGCAATTTGGCAATCGGCAACGTAATTAGCATGCCGAATATTACTTGGAATGTGAATTGGAGCGAAATCGCTAATTCATAAGACCATTTTACAATTCTGGCTCAAGTTAGAAGCAGAGCCAATATTGCAAGATGTCGATAGTCCATAGCTCGGAAACTATAAGAGATAATGCAATTTGGCAATCGGCAACGTAATTAGCATGCCGAATATTACTTGGAATGTGAATTGGAGCGAAATCGCTAATTCATAAGACCATTTTACAATTCTGGCTCAAGTTAGAAGCAGAGCCAATATTGCAAGATGTCGATAGTCCATAGCTCGGAAACTATAGGAGATAATGCAATTTGGCAATCGGCAACGTAATTAGCATGCCTAATATTACTTGGAATGTGAATTGGAGCGAAATCGCTAATTCATAAGACCATTTTGCAATTCTGGCTCAAGTTAGAAGCAGAGCCAATATTGCAAGATGTCGATAGTCCATATCTCGGAAACTATAAGAGATAATGCACTTTGGCAATCGGCAACGTAATTAGCATGCCGAATGTTACTTGGAATGTGAATTGGAGCGATATCGCTAATTCATAAGACCATTTTACAATTCTGGCTCAAGTTAGAAGCAGAGCCAATATTGCAAGATGTCGATAGTCCATATCTCGGAAGTTATAAGAGATAATGCAATTTGGCAATCGGCAACGTAATTAGAATGCCGAATATTACTTCGAATGTGAATTGGAGCGAAATCGCTAATTCATAAGACCATTTTACATTTCTGGCCCTAGTTAGAAGCAGAGCCAACATTGCAAGATGTCGATAGTCCATATCTCGGAAACTATAAGAGATAATGCAATTTGGCAATCGGCAACGTAATTAGCATGCCGAATATTACTTGGAATGTGAATTGGGGCGAAATCGCTAATTCATAAGACCATTTTACATTTCTGGCCCAAGTTAGAAGCAGAGCCAACATTGCAAGATGTCGATAGTCCATAGCTCGGAAACTATAAGAGATAATGCAATTTGGCAATCGGCAACGTAATTAGCATGCCGAATATTACTTGGAATGTGAATTGGAGCGAAATCGCTAATTCATAAGACCATTTTACATTTCTGGCCCAAGTTAGAAGCAGAGCCAATATTGCAAGATGTCGATAGTCCATATCTCGGAAACTATAAGAGATAATGCAATTTGGCAATCGGCAACGTAGTTAGCATGCCGAATATTACTTGGAATGTGAATTGGAGCGAAATCGTTAATTCATAAGACCATTTTACAATTCTGGCCCAAGTTAGAAGCAGAGCCAATATTGCAAGATGTCGATAGTCCATATCTCGGAAACTATAAGAGATAATGCAATTTGGCAATCGGCAACGTAATTAGCATGCCGAATATTACTTGGAATGAGAATTGGAGCGAAATCGCTAATTCGTAAGACCATTTTACAATTCTGGCTCAAGTTAGAAGCAGAGCCAATATTGCAAGGTGTCGATAGTCCATATCTCGGAAACTATAAGAGATAATGCAATTTGGCAATCGGCAACGTAATTAGCATGCCGAATATTACTTGGAATGTGAATTGGAGCGAAATCGCTAATCCATAAGACCATTTTACATTTCTGGCCCAAGTTAGAAGCAGAGCCAATATTGCAAGATGTCGATAGTCCATATCTCGGAAACTATAAGAGATAATGCAATTTGGCAATCGGCAGCGTAGTTAGCATGCCGAATATTACTTGGAATGTGAATTGGAGCGAAATCGCTAATTCATAAGACCATTTTACAATTCTGGCTCAAGTTAGAAGCAGAGCCAATATTGCAAGGTGTCGATAGTCTATATCTCGGAAACTATAAGAGATAATGCAATTTGGCAATCGGCAACGTAATTAACATGCCGAATATTACTTGGAATGTGAATTGGAGCGAAATCG